>NC_092873.1:530447960-530527527 GCF_028372415.1 Notamacropus eugenii
TTATAGGAATTATTTCCTTAAGTGAATTTTTACGTCCTTTATTTAACCATTAGGCCAATTCTGTTTTCTAAGGTAAAATTTTCTTTAATATTTTTGTATGCCTCCTTTAAAAAGCTGGTAATTCTCTTTGCATAATTGTCTTGCTCATCTCTCATTTCTTTTCCCAATTTTTCCTTTACCACTCATCTCTTTAACTCTTCCAGGAATTCTTGCTGGCCACGTGTCCAACTGACATTTTTCTTTGAGGCTTTCCTTGTAGCTATTTTCATATCATTGTCTTCTTCTGAGTTTATATCTTGATCTCTTACCTGCTATCATAGTAGCTTTTTATGGTTGGTCTCTTTTTTTGTCAGTTGCTCATTTTCCCCTCAAATTTCCTCACTTTGAACTTTATGTTGAAGTTAGGCTATTCTCACCTGAGGGTGAGGAGGCCCTGGGCCAAACTTCAGGCTTTTTGATGCTGTTATTTTCAGAGCTAGTTATGGAGAGCTGCAATTTTTTTGGTCCTTCCAAGGTGTTGGTATTCAAGAAGAGGTATGTTCACTATTTCTAATCTGTGCTGTGGTCTTTACTCAGGAAGATGAGCCCCTGTTCCTCTGTATCCTTAAGTGACAGAGATTTTTTTTGGCCCTTGGGCTACGGTCAGTTTCTCTGTTGTCTTGCATCCACAAGTGCTAGCACTTCTTTTGGCTCTAGACCTTTGTGTCCAAACACCAGCATTCCTCTCCATCCTGGAACTGAGACCCAGAACTGCTTAGGGGCAATAGAGCTTCCAATCAGCACCATTTGTGCCCAGAGCAATCAAAAGGTCCCCTGTAATATCATTCTGAAGGGTCATCCAACTCTTTTCCCATCTCTGGACTGAGAGCTTCTGAAGCTATTGCTGCTGTTACTACTGCTGTCACAAACACTTTAAGCCCACTGCTGGTGCTCCTGCCAGGTGTTACAGACCTCTCTTGTGAATTTCCTAAGTTGTTTTAGGCTGGAAAAATATCTCTTTGACCTTGTGTAGTCTCCATTGCTCCAAAATTTGATTTGAGACATTATTTTAAAGTTGCTTAGAGTTGAACATTAGAAGGGTTCAGGTGGGTCCCAGCATGGACTCTGCCATCTTGGGGCCCAACATTTATACTTCTGAAGTTCTTAAAGCTTGAAACCATACTAAGACTTCTGGGACAACCTATCCACTCAGAATGACTCCTCAGACATTCTACTCTCTAACTACCAATGCCTTATATGTGTCCTCTTCCCCTATGAAAATGTAAGCTCTCTGAGATCAGGAACAATCTTCCTTTTGTATTTGCATCCTCAAAGCTTAGCACAGTGTTTGGTTCATGACAAATACTTAATAAATGATCACAAATGCATCCTTTCTTTTCTTCCCATATTCAAAGGAGAAGAAAATGCAAGGGCTTGAGAAAGCAGAATGCTCCCTTGCCAAGTGACCTCTATTTTTAGTTTCCCTAGATTTTACTGATGACCCCATTTACAAGCTAAATACATTCACCCACAAATAGACATTTGCATAGGGAGAGCAGTCCAGTGAAACAGTAAGCAATGAAAATATGAATGAATTTGGGTCACTGAGGAAGAACCACTCAGTTCATTCAAGCAGAAGAAATCTAGGACATTCAAAGAGAGCTTGTATAAAATTCCTTGATTTTGCACATTAACACACAAGGTTGTATCTACACAGTTCTAAAGCAATTTTCAATTCACTTACGAATGATGGAGAGGTATGACCAAACAAAACCATCCGAAGTATCTGGGGGTGTCAGTGGACTGAAAACTCATTGTGAATTAGGAGTATGGTATAGCAGCCAAAATGCTAATTAATGAATTAAAATGCAACAGTTGAGTATTTCTTGTGTGCCAAGTGCCCAAGAAAAAAAGAAAAAACAAGGAGTTTCTGTGGTCAAAAACATCACCTTCTAATTGGGGGAGATGTTACATCAAGGGGAGTCAACTCCAAGATGGATAGAAAGGCCCAGTGGATCTTTGGATACATTACCAGATGGGAGAGTAAGGTCCTGATGGAAGGAATGAAATTTCTAGAGACAAAGTTCTGGGTATGATAAATCAATGTATTAGCAAGGCCGGGAAATCGCCAATAAATAGAGATCATCGATCTCTCTTGGTGATCAGAAAATCTGAGAGTCACTACGTCCTTCAAATGCAGGCCTAGTACTTCACTGGGACCTCCCCTGACAAGTGAACATGATTGATGAACATTTCATGAGGAGGAGGGCTATGTGTTCTAAACTCCTCCCTATTACTTCATAGGCGGGGGCAATCAGCTGAAGAAAGTGGCCTGATTGTGAGACTCAGTTGCCTCTAGCTATATGGGCAGTCAGGATCTCCCTACCTTGGTTTCCTCTTTGTAGACGAAGTCATCCTCAAATTTGATTAGGAATGCAAGGACATAAGGGTCACTTCTTATATTAGTGTAGAGAAGTTCAGGTTGGCATCTGTGCTCGGGGATAGACAGAGAGGTCCAGCCCAGGCCTTGGGAGGGGATGAAATGTTTGCATTTCTTAGCTAGAATGGAAGAGCTCTCTCTAGAAGTGGAACTGAAAAGTGGGGAGGGGGGCTTAGAAATTAATTTAATGTTAATAATCAAATGATACAGCATTAAAATTAATTTTCCTCACAGAAGTCCTTAGGAGCACCAGCAAGTCAGATGATAATGGGGTAGAGAGGGTGGGAGGGGTTGAAGCACAGAGAGGTTGGACAGAACTTGGCATGGTGGATTGAAATTGCAAAAGAGAAAATTTCTGCTTGACATAAGAAAAGAAATATTTCCCAGAACAGTAGCTAACTCTGATCAAGACAGTGATCCAAGACAGTTCCAAAGAACCCATGATGAAAACTGTTCTTCACCTCCAGAGAGAAAACTGAGGTACTCTGAGTACAGATTGAAGTGTATTTTTTCACTTTGATTTTCTTGGAGTGTGTGTGTGTGTGTGTGTGTGTGTGTGTGTGTGTGTGTGTGAGAGAGAGAGAGAGAGACAGAGACAGAGACAGAGACAGAGACAGAGACAGAGACAGAGACAGAGAGAGACAGAGAGAGAATGTGTGTATGTTTTCTTTTGCAACGTGGCTAATATTGAAATATGTTTGACATGACTTCACATGTATAGCTGGCATCATATTGCTTGCCTTCTGAAAGTGGGGGAGAGGTGGGAGAGAGAAAGAATTTGAAACATTTTTTAAATGAATGTCAAATTTTTTAAGTAATTGGGAAATATTTAATGAAATAAAAATATATTTAAAAACAAAAACAAAAATGAGATCTCCTCTCTGATTGCTTTCTCCTTACTGAAAATGGTCCAGCAAAGGCAGGATTTCAACTTTTCCAGAATTCTCTAGAAGAAATTATGATTATAGTTCTGACTGCACCAGATGAATTCCAAGGTTCCATTAAATTCTGAAATCCTGTGATTTACTGCCACCCAAAGCCAAAAGGAATTGACTGATTTTTCCCCTTTGGGGCTAGTATTCTTGATAGTAGTATGGTTTATTGGGGGAAAGGATATTAAATTTGAAATCAGAAGACCTGGACTCAGATTCAAGTTTTCTCTTCCCCTTGTTGTATGGTAATAGACAAGTCATTTTGTGACTCTGGGCCTGAGAATCTTCATTTCTAAAATGAAAGGGCAAAACCAGATATCTCTCAGCTTTTTGCAGCTCTAAACATTATATTTTTTAATGTTCTATGTCTATACAGCCAAAAAAATTAAAAGACCTTCCCTGTGTAGGTTACTAAATATATCCCAAAGCCCCAGTCTTTATCCTTAAGATAAACTTCTGCCACAAGATGTTCAGGCACCACAATGGGTCATCCTCACTGCCCATTTTGTAATAGCCCATGTTTTTATGTTGATGTAAAGTTTACAAAGCATTTTGTCCATGTAGCCCCTCATCACCTAAGCAGATGATTGGAAATTTGGCTCTTCATTTCTGGAAGGAAGGGCTGAAGGATCATGAGAAGGGGAAGCTTCCAGGGATGGAGAAAGCCTAGGAACTTTTGTGCTGGAAAGTAAAAGGAATAGAACAGAACTAGTTCACCAGCAATGAACAAATATCAAGGGAGAACGCTGCTAACTTGAACTGAATGTCCACGCCATACTGACTGTCCAACCCCCAGCACCCAGAAGCCCAGCCAGACTGTATTTCACCCTCCACTAGGGTTCAGCAGTGCTTTCAAGGGGTAAAGGACATCTAGGCTCTCTAGAAATGTCTCTGGCCCCTACTGATGATGTTCTCTCAAGTGTTGGTGGTGCCCCTGCACCCTAATTCCACTGAGCCAATAACAAACAGTTGGATTGACTTTTACAAAGATGTCTTTACCTCAGAAGTATAAAACAAAGAGCTTAACTTTGTTCCTACAGAGCACAGTCCCAGCTCCAAATCCATGTCCATCCCAGGTACTCTGGCCCTGTGGGTTTTCCTTTCCAGGCTGACTGACTGCACCATCTCTCCTGAAATCCTGGCTCTCATACCATCATGGCTCAAACTCTTGGGTTCAGTGGGGACCCCTGTCTGCACCTGAAAGTTCTCAGGATAGAGGATAGAACAAAGCAAATATTCCCAGGCTCCTCTCTCAAGACTGGGGTTAAAGAGAGGAAGAGAACGGGGAGAAAATTCTTTCCCTCTAACCAGTTCAATTCATGGCATCTGGGCTGTGGGTGAACTGGGATATTCACCATTTAAGCATAGGAGGAAAGAATGTGAGCCAGAAAAAGAGAGACTGCCTCAATCTGCCTAGTTTTAGAGACACAGCCTTTCTGACTACTCAGTCAGTCAAAGGAAGCTGTACCCACCCGCTTAGTGGGGACACAGTGTGCCTCCATGTTGGATGATCTGGGCATGCTCCAAAAGTCCCTTTACAGCAATGTGAACAGTTAGAGCCTTGCCTGGCTCACAGCCCAAGTAAGGTACAATCCACCTTCACAGAATGTGTAGATCTCTGAATGTAGCCAGTTGCCATAGTGTGAGATGGGATGGTTTCTCCCTCTCCACTCTCTCTCTTGTCTCATCAGTGCCTGGCCAGCTAGATGTGTGATGCTCTGCAGCAGGAGCTCACAGTCGATCCCTGGAGCAAGCTAAGAATGTCTTTGCTTATATTTTAAATACAATTAAACTTTATTAAAGAATGCCAAAAGCTTTCTTAGCTCAGAGGTGTGCTTACTCCCACTTTGTTTAAATCTCCTTTATTTGCTGTCTGTATTATTATAAGGGGTTTTATCTGAAGGTAAATACAAGGTGATTTTTATTGCATTCTGTACTGGTACTTGGCATGGAGGATAGACTATGAGGGAGAAAATGTCAAAAGTGAACATGAGGCCAATTGCCTTGGACAGAACTGAGAACCCATATTAAGTTCCCTCGTTGACTGTGCAAAGAGATAGTTCACATACATTATCCCCTTTGATTCTCCTGTATTGGAGATGCTAGCTCACACACACACACACACACACACACACACACACACACACACACACCATTTACAGATAAAGAAGCTTAGACTAAGAGAACTTGGGTAACTTGTCTGTGCTCACACAGCTGCTTAAATACCTCAGTTTTCCTGATTTCAAGGGCTCTGTTCATTATGAACAAGAGTGTCTATTGAAATGTGAAAGAGAGGAGGAGAAAAGAGGAGAAAACAATCAGAGAGGGAGAGGAAATAAGAAGAGAGGAAATGGAAAGAAGAAGATAAGAGGAATGAGGGGAGAGGAGAGGAAAGTAGAGGTGATGCATAAAGGAGAATACAATGCCAAGATGGCTGAAAAGCCTTGGTGGATCTTTGGTCCATATGCAGGGAGGATGGCAAAGTCCAGGAGCTTAGGAGATGTTGGCAAGCAGATCAGAGGGCAAGACTCTGGGGTCAGGGAAGGAAAAAGAAGAAGACAGAGACAGAAATAAGAAAGAGAAGAAAAGAGGAGAGAGAGATGAGGGAAGGAAGGGAACAGAGGAGGAGGAGAAGGGGGAAGATGGAGAGAGGAGATAGAGAGCTGTAGGACTGCTTGGGGCATTTGCCTTCACATCGGAGAAGTAAATGATCTGTTTGCTCTCTGCTTTTCAGTTGTGACATGGCAGATTCGTCCAAGGTCATGTTCCAACCTGGGCTTTTTGTGGTGCCCCAGTCAGAAAGCTGATGTCACATGCCTAGCACTTTGCTGTCAGACAAGACAGAGTACATGATCAGGAACCACAGCTCACGCTGTTCTCTCCAATCCATGATCTGCACTCTGGATGACAATAAACATAACAGCTTGTGTGATAGACACAATTTTTGAAGATGCACTCTTATTAATAATACTTTGTGCTAGACAGAATTATAAGAGATTATCCACTGTGGGGTGATCTTTCTTACCTCACTGTCCACAGAATTGTTTGTGAACCTTCCCTGTGGTTTTTCCTTGCCCTTCATTTCTCATTGGGCTCTTCACTAAAAGGTAACAAAATTAGTTAAGAGAAGAAAAAACCACCAGGAAAAATTCTTCAACGCAGTGGCCTTTTAATTCTTGACTTATAAACTGCCATCCCTTGTTAAGAGCCTCATTGCCCATAGTGTGACAGGGTTAAAGAAATAACTGGGAAACAATTAATAGATAGATACAAAATTCCCTCGCTTTAAGGCCAGGCAGAATGAGAAACTTTTTCTTTAAAAGTTCTTTAAATTTAATAGAAAATGACAGCATTTGGGAAAATGTATGATTTGAAATGAAGACTTCTGATCAGGTGTGAAATATGGGTGAGGGAGTATGCTTAGTGGAATACATACTCAACAGCTATAATTAGATTTTGTGTTTGGAGAAAATCGATGGCAATCAGAGTAGGGTGAGCAGTTTTATGATTAGCCATTACCCAAGCCTGTTAACTCATCTGAGGATCGATCAAGCTGCTGATCACACAGGCATCATTTTTCTTCGCTGGTGTGGCATCTAGTCTATGCTGTCATTAGACAGTGTGGAGATGACCTCTTCTGCAGACGGCTAATCCATTTGTGAAGCCATTCAGCTCCTTGTAGGCAATCAGCTTGTGTAAGAAGCTGGGACATGTGGGGGAGGGGAGGAAGATGGAGACAGTATTGGGAGATATCAGAGCATCCTAGATCTAGGGTTGGAAGGGACAGCAGAGGTCAAAGCCTTCCTCTGACAGATGAGCACATTGAAATCTAAGGTCACCTAGTTACTAAGTGATAGTGGTGAGATCTGAACTTGGATGCTCCAAAGGACCAATGCTCTTTCCGTTGCATAATGCTGCCTCCCTCCTGAGCCTTTCCCCACACCTGATCCACCAAGTGCCCTCCCCAAATGATCTTGTCTGTAGACTTACTTGTTCACATATTATGTCCTCTCTACTACAATGTTTGGCCACTAAAGGCTGGGACTGTTTTTTTGTTTTCTTTCTTTGTAACTCCAGAAGGAAGTGTAGAACTTCATGTACTTTACACATTTCTTTCCTTTGGAGGGGAGGAGAGGAGTTCTACCTTTTATTTCATTTGTATATAGAATTATCACTGTAGCCTAGCATTTGATGGGGGTAACTTATAATCTTTAGGAAGTTTCTGGGGCACAGAGAGAAGTTCAGTGACTTGTCCAGGGTCACACAACCAGTATAGCCCTGAACCCAGGGCTACCTCACACCATGGTTGTTCTCTCTTGCATGTGGTTCCATCTCAGTGACAGGTCCTTAAAATGCCTTTTTGGCCCAAGCTGATCCATCCAATCTCACCTCATTGTTGTTTAGATTTAAGGTCATGCAGCATTTTGAAGTTTCTCAGCTATTGACGTCACCTCTTACAACCGTTAGTGGTAAAGGAATAGTTGTTTTAATGAGCTGTTTCTGAGGCGAGTAAAATCTAGTCTATTTAGCAAAAGCTTGGCTCCTCCAAGGGAAAGTGACCATTGATAGTCTTTGAAATTGTTAACTCCTGGGGAAATTGAAAGGTCTTTCATGGACTTTGCATGTGAATGAATTTATTTGAATGCTTAATAGAAATTTCAATAAATGGTTTTTTTTACCATGAAAACTGCCTTGGGTGTGGGGAAAGAGGTACTGAAAATATATCAATTAGACAGCTCACCTGAAAGAACAAATCACATCCAGTTCTAATATCTATTATTATCATGGTTAGGCGTCATTGTGGATGGAGTGCCAAGACATGGAATCAGAAAGATCTCTGCCTCAGTTTCCTCATCTACCTCACAAAGGGTGTTATAAGAATCAAATGAGATACATGGTATCTCTGTGCAAACCGTAAATAAATCTACCAATACTGATAACAATAATTCTTATCCTATGAGACAGTTAATTTTACATGGCAGAGTATTTTAACAACTAAATAACAATATTATTCTTTCTGATACTGTTATATCTACTACATACATGAAGCATATCTTTTATATAACAAAGATTACTTAATACAAATGGGGAGCATGCTGTAGTAAAGAGAGTGCTAGGTTTGAAGTCCAAGTCAAATCCACCTCTCACACTTGACACAGTTAGATGACCTCTAGCAAATTGCTTAAGTGGGCAATGCTTCAGAAAGCTCCTTAGAATTTGTCTGTTTATCTTCTATGTTCTGGGTAGGTTGTTATTTGGGCAGGTAGAGGGAATTTGCACACTTGGAAGTTCCCGATATTGACTATTATGGATCTTTCCTATGTTCTACTTTAAAGGTGACCTAGTAAAATTATAATTGGTAGAATCTGTTTATTTGTTTGTTTTTGGTCTGGACCTGGAGTTCATCTGTGTTTAGAACTCCTGGTGTGTTATGTCCCTTCACTGATGCAGATCAGCAATTCCCTTTTAATTCATAGTCCTGGAAAGCTCTTTCATGTTAATGAAAGTTTAAGTGTGACACAGCCAGTATTGGTGAGTGGTCGGCCTTGAACTCAGGTCTTCATGACACAAATGCTGATCATCTGTCCTTTATTCCATCTTGTCTTTCACGGGTGTCTCTCACTAGGACTCCTTCTGGTGGCTACTCCACAAAATGCCATACTGCCATTGTTCCCCCTCCCTTACCTGTCCTAACTGAGATGGCATCACTATTGAAATAAAACTATGTCCATCCCTGGACGTATCTGGCATGATTTTGTATGGAATAGAAGGGACATTTCAGACCTTCTGTCACTGATCAGCCCAGGACTGTTGACAGTCTTGAGAGTGTCTGGGGCTGTTACAGTGGAGTGGTGTGTGTCATCCCATTTACTCTTTGATCTCTGTGTCTATAAGTAAGTCACATAATTCAGACATTCCTAGCAGAAGGTTAAAGTACAGGCTGCTAGGACTCACCCCTTATCTATGATAACTCCCTGAGATTATTTGAGATCTCCTAACAATAAACAGCTGTGCTTCCTAGACCTGTTTAGAGCCCCTCTGGAGACCTGTAAATGTCTTTAAAGAGACATGAAGTGGTAACTCAGATTCACTGCTAAGCCTTAATCCAGGCCTTCATGATCTCTGGATTATCCCCATACCCTCCTAGCTTCTCTTTCTGGTGCTAATCTCTTTCCAGTACAGCCCTTCCTACACAGCCCTGTCAAACTAATCTTATAAAAACTCTGTTCTCACTGTGTGGCTTCCCCACTCAGGAACCTCTCATTTCTCCTTTTGCAAGATATATCAAAGCCAAACTATTCTGCTTGACTTCAAGGCCATAGGATCCACAGAATTTAAGAGCTAGTGGTTATCTCATCCAGCTCACAGCTGAAAAAGACTCTTCTGCGGAATCCTCACTAAGTGGCCATACAGCCTTTGTCTGAAGACTTCCAGTGAGGGGACACCATATCCTTTACCTCCCACCATAGTCACATCGACTTGGAGATAGCTCCAATGGTTATAAGGGTTTTCCTTATAGCTAGCAAAGGTTGTTTCTTTGAAGTTCCCCACCCCATTTCTACTCATTCTGATCTCTGAGACCAAGCTGAATCAGTTAATTCATCTTCTCCAAGTTGGCCCTACAAATATCTGAAGGAGGCAATCACTTCCCTCTTTGAGTCTTCTCTTTTCTCCAGTTAGTGTTCCCCAACCCTTCAACTGACCCTCCTATGGCATAGGGTCTTGAACCATTCTGATTGGCTTTATAGGGTTACACTCCAGTTTAATGAGAGTCCTTCTAAAATGGACTGCCCCAGATATTACAACTGACGAGGGTGATGATAGGGGAAGGGAAGGAAAGGGGGGGGGGAGATGGTAGATAAAAATGTCAATAGGGAAAGGAAAGAAGGAAGGAAGGAAAGAAGAAAGGAAGGAAGGAAGGAAGGAAGGAAGGAAGGAAGGAAGGAAGGAAGGAAGGAAGGAAGGAAGGAAGGAAGGAAGGAAGGAAGGAAGGAAGGAAAGGGGAGTAGGTAGAGACAGAAAAAAAGAGATGGCAGGTAGAAATACAGATTAATAAGCAAGAGATGGGTAGAAGTAGAGAAGAAAGAAGGAAGGAAAAAGAAAGGAAGGAAAAAGGAAGGAAAAGCAGGGGAGAAAAAAGAAAAAAAGAAATCTATGTAATAACTTTAATATGTATTTAAAAGTAATAACAAGTTGTACACAATAATTGGCAGTTTTATGTGTAATCACCTTTTTATCATGCTATATTATGGAAATGTTTGTTTTATTCCATAAATTAAAAAGAAAATAAATAAAGCTAAAAAGAAAAAAAAAGATTGAAGGTACAGAATGACACACACATAACTTCTCTGACAGTAGGTAGGTAGATACTATGCTTCATCATTGCTCTTATGGAATTATGAATGGCCATCCTATTGATGAGTTCCTGTAGCTTTCAAAGCTGTCTGTCCTTACAATGTTGTTATTGCACAAGCTGTTCTGGCTCTTCTTATTTCATTCTCCATCAGTTAAAAGATAAAATCTTTAAAATTGTTCCTGTTTCGTAATATTGATATTGTAATATGAAGTGTTCATCTGGTTTTGCTCACTTGCCTCTGCATCAGTTCGTACAAGTCTTCCCATGTTTCTGAAATCATCTGTTTTCTAACTTCTTCTGCACAATAGTATTTTATACAGTCACCTTTACAGTGAAGTGTGTGTTTTGCCTGACCTTGGGATAGTGCTAAATTTGAGAGTTTTATTTTTTTCCCTCGTTTTGCCTTTTGGAGCCATACAGAACAAATCTGATCCCATACTCAGTTTCCTCATCTGTAAAATGAGAGGCATGGTACTTTTGCTACCTACCGTATGGAATAGCTGCAGACATGAGCCCCAATGGCCCCCATGCCATTGTTGTCAAGACAAGTGAGAGGCCTCTACCATTGACAAGACAAAGACAAGCACTGTACAGGAGGAGGACAAGGCAAGGATGGGTTGTGACCCACATTGTTGCAGAGAATTTTCGTATTGGTGAGATCACAGACACATCAGGAGAATCTGCCCCAGGTGAATGTGAGCTCCTCACTGACTGTTCCTTCTTTTTTTCTTGTCTGTTCCCAGTCCCCAGAAGAAGGCCACATTCATAGAAAGCAATTCATTAATTCATAGGCTCATAGAGTCAGAAATGGAAGGGATTTCTGAGGTCATCTTGTCCAACATCCTTATTTTACAGGTGAAGAAACTGAGACCCAAGAACTGGAGTAACTTGACCAAAATTACACATTAAGTTTCGGAGGTGGAATTTTAAATGGAAATTAATTGTTTCCATTTCCCTCACAGGGTTGTTTTGAGGGAAATATTCATAAAACTTAAATAGATTAATAAAGCATAAATCTTGAACTTAGAAATCATTTGGTCCAACCCTCATATTTGACAGATTAGGAAACTGAGGCCCATGGAAGTGACAAGGTTTGCCCAAGATCCCAGAGATAACAAGTGTCCGAGTTGAAATTTGATCCCCAGTCCTCTGACTCCCAATTAAGCCCACTGCGAACTATGCCATGGGGGCTGTCATTACCACTTTTAGCACTTTCCTCAGCTTTCATCCTGGTTGAAACCTAAGAACGTGTTAGTACAACATGAATGTCAACAGCGCTACAATCATTACAATACACAAGGTTTAAAGAAGGATTTCTGACTTTGGGGAGAACAGGTGCCCAAAGGAGGTCAGGAAAGCAAATCAGGTTTCAAATGTTGTCAGTCAACAAATATTTATCGAGTGCTTACTGGGCTATAAAGGGATTCCTGCTATGTTTAGACAAGCTAGCCTCTGGTTCACATTCTATGAAGCCTTTAGAAGGACATATTTATCCATCAGAAATGATTTAATTAGAGTTGTGGGCGCATACAAGCATAGATTTAAAATCGGAAGGGACCTCAGAGGCCACCTAGTCCAACTCCCTCATTTTGCAGATGAGGAAACTGAGGCCTAAATTAGTTAACTGACTTGCTAAAAGTGACACAGATAGTAAGTGATAGATGGAGGATTTAAATTGAGGCTGAGTATGAAGCCAGTGTCCCTTCTATTGTATATATAACACTGAGGGTAGGGAGGAAGGGTACTATGACAGAGAGGTGAGAGCATGAGATTTGGAGCCAGTGGATGCGATTGATAATCTTGTCTCTGTCCCCACCTGTGTGATATTTGGCAAATCTTTGTGCCTCACTTTGCTCATCTGTAAAACAGGGGTGCAATGGATCAGATGGTGTCAAAGGTGCCTTCTAGCTCTGTATCTACAATCCCATGAATCTAAGGGAATGAAAAGACTCAATGATCTCACAAAGTTTATTCTAGCTGGTGTTTCAATCTTGCTGTGCAATATGCCTGGTTAGATTTGCTTATCAAATTTCTAAGCTCTAAAATGTCTTTGGTCCAGGGAGCACCCAGCACATCATTAACACTGAGCGGCCAATGAATATAGCATCGAAATCACACCAGAAAATCAGTCAAGGGACACCTCTCAATATGGGCTGGGATTCAGTTGAGGGTTGGAGCTTTTCAGCTAATTCAATGCTGATTTCCAAGTATCAAGATTACCTTCCCCTCTTGACATTTCAAAGCCTTTGAAGCCCAGCTTGCCTGGGCCTGGACTTCACTGTTACTCTCATCTGCTAAGTAGCTTGAAATGGAGGTCTCCAGCTTTGGTGCTGTCAAACACTGGGCCTCTGGGATTTGGAAAGTTAATTTTGATAAATATTTAAACTCTTCCACTAAGCTTTCTCATTTAAAGGCAATTGCTATGGAAGGCAAGGAGTTAGAGCTCTTGACGTGAAAATCTGGCCAGACAATTTATTGCCTATGGTTCTACCTTCCAGTCCTATTTGTGATTGTTTAATGTTCATATGCTCTGAAAAGGATGTGCATGCCATAGGAAGCACACAGAAGATGGCACTTGAGAGCCTCTGTAGTGGTCTATTGAAAATCAAGGCTTTTGATTTTACCTCATAATTCTTGAAGGCAATGTAAACTGTAAAAAGAAAGTCCCCAGATGGGGGAATCCTAGGACCTGAGTTCAAATCTTGTTTTTTCTGCTTGCCACCTTTGTGACTTTGGACAAGTAACAAAACCTCTTTGCACTGAATAGAACACACACACAAATACACAATGCTCACATGTAGTCACACATATTAATACTTACACATTCACAGAGAGAGACAGAGACAGAGAGAAAGAGAGAGACAGAGACAAAGAGAAAGATAGACAGACAGACAGAGAGAGACAGACAGACAGACAGAGAGAGAGAGAGAGAGAGAGAGAGAGAGAGAGAGCATGGGCCCGTCCTTCTGAGAGCTTATGTATTAGTCTATTCATATATTTTACTGATGACTTTTCAGCACTATAGTCATTGAAGGTAATGTAGTATTGTGGAAAGATAGAGACTGACCGTGGAGTCAAAGGGTCTCCAATAATAACTCTTCTGGTCATTGTCTGTGTGACTTGAGACAAGTAAGTTAAATCTCTCTGACTCTCAGCTTTGTCGTCTAGAAAATGAGGGGTTTAAACTAGATGACCTTTAAGTCAAATTAAGTCAACAAGCATCGATTAAGCACCTCTTATGTGTCAGGGGCTGTGCCAAGTGCAGGGGACACAAAGAAAGGCCAAAACAGTGCCTCCTGTCCAAGAGTCCCAGTACAAGGGGTAAGATGACATGAAAGCAAATTTGTATAAACAAGATATATGCCAGGTAAATTGGGGTTAATCTCAGAGGGAAAAGGTTAAGGTAAAGGGGCATTAGAAAAGTCTTCTCTTGGAGAAGGTAGGATTGTAGATGAGATGTGAAAGAAGCTTGAGAATCCGGGAGGTGAGCTAAGGAAGGGCAGCTTTCTAAGAGAGGCGACTCAGCAGAGGAGATGCCCAGAGGAAGGAGATGGAGGTCCTGGTGGAGGAACAGCCAGGAGGTCAATGCCATGTCTTGAAAATACAAGGAAGGGAGTAAGATGCAGGAAGACTGGAACCTTCAGAAGGGGTGAGGTTCTGAAAGGCTCTAAAAACCCAGCAGAGGATTTGCATTAGATCTTGGAGGTGACAAGGAGCCACCACAGTCCACTGAATAGGGCAGTGAGATGGTCCAATCTGTGTTTTAGCAAGATCAATTTGACAGTTGTGTGGAGAATGAATCAGAGTGGGGAGAGGCTGGAGACAGGCAGAACCATTGGTAGACTATTGCAATAGGCCAGGCATGAAGTGAAGAAGACTTGTGCCACGGCGAGGGCAGCGGTGGAAGAAAGGAAGCGCAGATGAAAGAAGCAAATGATCTCATTTGATCTTCAGAACAATCCTGTGAGGCAGGTGCTGTTAGGAAACCAGGGCAGGTGGAAGTTAAGTGACTTGCCCAGAGTCACACAGATAATAGAGTTAATAAGTAACCTACGCCAAACTTGAACTCAGGTTTTCCTGACTCAAGGCCCAGTGTTCTTTCCATGATGCCATGTAGGTGTCTGTGAAGACAAGAAAATAGTGAGGATTGATGATGATGAAGATGATGATGATGATGATAGCTAACACTTACTTAGTTCCATAAAGTTCAAAAAGCAATATTTGAGCCTCAGAACAACCCTGTGAGGCAGGTGTCTTATTATCACTCCCACTTTACAGATGGGTAAACTGACGCTGAGAAGGGCTTAGTGATTTGCTCAAGGTGGTTATGCTTATGAAACGTCAGAGTCCAGATCTGAACGCCAGCTTTCCCACTCCAACATTTTACTTGTGCTTGACCAGCCCTCGGGGAGTTATCCACTAGCAAGCACGATAAACCTGAAATCCCAGGTGTTCTGGGGTCCTTTGAGGGGTTATTTACAACCACTGAGAATACGAAGTTGATAGACTATGTTTTCAAGAATCACTGGTTGAATTACTTGAAACTAGAAATACAAAACCCCCAAATTCTGGCTTAAAGCAAGGAGTTTTTCCAGAAAGTTTGCAAGCAATTCTTCCCTCTCTATGTCCTCCAGAAAAACCTCTTTAAACTAAAGTTTTTGCTCGAAGTCTCAAGTAGCCAGCAATGTATTAACCTAAAGAGGGGAGAGTATCTACTGAGGCCTTGAGTTTTGATCACTGTTCTTCCAAGTTCCTTGTTTTAAAGTCTTTGCAAAGAAGAGTACCCCCCTCTTGTCTGTCTTTTGTGGTAGGGTGGTAGATGTTTATCTACCCCCACCTTGTTTTTCTCTTGAATGAGGTCAGAGTTGTGACTTAGCCAAATGGTGTCCCTTGTAATAGAAAAATCAAATGTCGCTTAAAAAGATCCCATTGAATGAACATCATCCTGGCTTAGCCTGGCCTCTGCCTGGTTTCCTCTGCTTGGGCATGGTCTTCATGATTGCATATGAAATAAGTGGATGTGGGCTTGGTGCTCAAAGGAACCTAAGAGGCCACCCCACCTCCCATCTTACAGAGATTAAGCTGAGGCCAAAGAGGTCACACAGGTAGTGACAGACAGAGGATCTGATCCCAGGTCCTCTACCTACAAACCTAGGCTTCTTGTTTGTCCATCTCTGAGAGAGTGTGGTCACACAGAGTACACCAGCTTTAATGTTTTGAGATTTGCTTGTCTCCCTGACACCCAAGCAACCAAGGGTGTATCTACACTATTCCTTCAGTCCTGTGATGAAAGCTAGAGGAGAGAAAGGTTTAGGCTCAATATTATGGAGAACTTCCTATCAGTGAGTCAAGCAGAAATGAAGCCATGTTCTAGATCACTGGTCTCCAAAAGCATGCCACTGACTGCAGTGGCAGCTGGGTAGTGCCAGGCCTAGAGTGCTGGACCTGGAGTTAGAAAGACCTGAGGTCAAACTTGGCCTCAGACTTCCTAGCCAGGTGACTTTGGGCAGGGCACTTAATCTCTGAATGCCTCAGTTTCTTCAGCTGTAAAATGGGGATAATAACTGTACCTACTTACAGAGTCATGAGGATAAAAAGAGATAATATTGGTTAAACCCTCAGCACAGTGCCTCTCACACAGTAGGTTTTATAGAAATGTTTATTCCTTACCCTCCCCCACCTCCCTACTCTGAACCCTAAAATTCCCAAAGTATGAATTGTTGGAAACATGACACAATATCATACCCTGTCATCCTGGGTTGCCATCCTAGAGACAAGGCCACATGATACTCTCGACAAATAATCATTTGAGAGCCAGTACTCTGTATCATTTCCAGCCTCCTGCAAAGTGAGTCTGGCATATATAAGGTATATCATCTTCAGTTCATAAGCAAGATGTTTACTGGCAAGAGACAACCAGAGAAACCTAGTTGTACTTGAGATTTATAACACATAGTAATGACTCCTAAAAGTTTGCTTAGCCCTCTGTTATTTTTAAATTTTATTTTAAAATGCTCTTTTGAGGTGGGGCAATGGCTGCTTCCCTCATTCCAGAACTAATTAGTAGCAGAATCCAAGCTCAGACACACACACCAATCTCCAAATCCAGTTCCCTAACCTCTGGTTCTTTCAATGATGGCGTGTTTGTTGATTTTGCTGATTTGTGAGGGCTACAGTGATGCAGAATTTGTACTAACAGAAATTCATGGATGATGGAGCTCATCGTCGAACCTTGGAGTGGCAAGGGAACTTAGACATCTAACCCTAAGCCTTAACAGGATCATAACACCCTGATAGTAGTCTGACCATAGATCAATGCTTCCTTCTCATTAGGCAACCCCTTCCATTTTGGGGATGCCCCTTAACATTGAGTTCTTCCTCATGTTGAACTCAAGTCTTCCTCCAGGTAGTATGTGAGACAGCTGGATAGCACAGTGAATAGAGAGCTGAGCCAGGAGGCAGGAAGACCTGGCTTCAAATTTGGCCTCAGAAACCGACTCGCTGATTGACCTTAGGCAAGTCACAACCTCAGTCTGCCTGTGTTTGCTCAACTGTGAAATGAGGCTAATGATAACCCCTCCCTCCTCAGGTGCTGTGAGGATCAATCAATAAGGTCATATTTGTGAAGTGCTAAGTAGACTACCTGGCACACACCATGTGCTGTGCATATGCATCGGTCATTGTTTTGTCATTACTATTCTCTGCACTAGACGATTTGATTTGTTCAAGGACAACTATGTCTTCTCTTACCATCTCCTTATTTTTCTTGGGTATTACTTTCCCATTCATTTTGGTCATGTCATCTCCAGAGCACATGGTGTAGATCTGTTCTGCTTGGCTCTTCCCCACTGTGTGATGCTGTAACTGAGTACTTATCACGTTCAAGGCACTGTCCTAGACACTGGAAGGTACCTTCACTGATGGAGGGTCACAAGCCACATACTCTGTCTGAGCCTCATTTTCTCATCTGTTAAATGGGGATGCTAAGGCTATAGTATCTGTTTTACACTGCTATCATTGGAATCAAATGAGATGGTGCATTTGAAAGACTTCAGAAACCTTAGAACTATGCAAATGGCATTTGTTACTAACATGACAGCATTTCATTAACATGCAAATCTTGTGCTTATTGTAAACCTTGTGTCATTTTTACAACATGAATGATCATAGACGATGTTGTGTATTTCTTAATAGGAACAGAATCCATGTTATCTTCTGACTCATTGGTTACTGATCAAGGAAGGATAAAAGGAAGAAATAATGAAGAAAGGAAGGAAATAGCATCTTAGTGGTCTTTCCTTAGTAATTAAAAAAACCATTGGCATAAGACATCACTGGAGGAAGTGTTTTGGATTAACTATACCCAAGGAAAAAAATGCAAATATATATATATAGGCCCTACTATCTCTTCAAGTCATCATTTGATCCCTTCTCTCCTTTTTTATAACCAAACTCCAAGCTCTCTATTCTACATTTCTAGTTCTTCTCCCACACGTATGTCAAGTCCTTCCAACCTGACTTCCAACCTCATCACTCACTGGCTGCTCTCTACAAAATGACAATTATCTCTTAATTGGCAAATCTAACAGTCTTGTTTCTGTCCTCAATCCTCTCTACAGTAGTGGATAATGCTGACAATCTTTTTTTCCTAAATGTCTTTTCAGTTTTATTTTCATTCTCAGCACTTAGCAGAGCGTCTGTATATAGCAAGTACTTAATAAATGCTTGTTGACTTACTCATTGTTGGCTACACAGCTTCTCCTCCTTAGGTTTTGGGATATCCGTCTCTCCTTGGTCTCCTGCCTGTCTGACCCTGACTAGTTCTGCTGCTTTGCTGAATCACCATCCTTGTCCCAGTCCCTCTGCATGAATTGATTCCAGAACTCCATCTTGGTCCCTCTCCTCTTTTTCCTCTGTATTCTCTTGCTTGATGGACTCATTAGCTCCCATAATCTCTTGTATTTGTTGCCTTCTCTCTATTCACACAGCTGCCACCCTTATTCTATCTTCCATTCTCTTTTAACTAAATTATAGGGAGGAAGCCTTGAAATTATCTTCCTTGGTCATAGCTTTTGCTTACTTCGCTTTCTGTATAACTGCCAAATGATGTTCTTCAGGTACAAATCTTACCATTCACTCCCCTGCTCAAGGAGTTTCAATGGTTCCCTATGGCTTCTAGGATACAATACAATCTTCCCAGATTTCCATGTAATGGCCTTACAGAGGTGACTCCAGCCTATTTTTCCAGAATTGTTTCATTCACATATTCTAGGCTCCCACCCAACAGGTCTATTTGCTTTTCTTTAAACTCAACATTTCATCCCCAGACTCTATCCTTTTTCCCAGGCTTCTTTCCCTCCCATCTAGAACATTCTCTCCTAACTCTACATAGAATCTCTTGTATAACTCAAATGCCACCTCACAGAAAAAGCCCATCTTAATTATCCCCCCAGTTGCTTGTACCCTTCCAGCAATGAATTCTTATTATACATTTTGTATTTAATTGTCTATGTGTAGATTACTTTTCCTCATTAGACAGTAAGCTCCTTGAGGGCAGGGATTGGTCTTTTTAGATCTCATCACCTAGCACAATGCCCAGCACCCAATGGACATGTGTTAAATCCTGTTCAAATAACTTCACGAAGCTAGAAAAACAGACACTTTAAAATCCATGAATATCCACCACCTTCCTGCCTAATCTTACTGAGGGCAGGGACAATTTTCCTTTTTGTCTTTGTATCTTCAGTTCCTTAGCAAGTGCTTTGACTAGAAGAGGTGTTTAATCAATGCTTGTTGAATTGAATAAAAACTGTTTTGACTCACCCATAACATTGTGTCTTGAGTTCCTATGTCTTGTTACTTTGTTCTATATTATTGTATATAAAACATTTCCCTTTGGAAAGCATCCGATTGGAATATCCCCGTTCCATTTGTGTTCAAAATGCTCGTTCAGATGTCGTTACAGCTTGATGACACACGTACATGTATATGTGCATTTAATCAAAATTCTTCTTCTTTTTTTTTTAAGGAGCCCTCCGCTACCTGACAAAAAAATGCACGTGCAAGTGGTCCCATCCTAGAAGTCTGCAGAGACAGGAATAACTAGCAAGTAGATACTCAATTATTTCTCTACCCTTTAGTATGTAGAATGCTGTCATGTCTGGCAGTGGGAGCCTTTCATCCATGGAGCAATCAATAAACATTTGTAAGCACCTACTGTGTGCTACACACGGTGCTAAGCTTTGTCGTTGGCCCAGACTCAGCCCTGGAAGCTTGAGCTGGTACCAGACACTGCTTGTTGGCCATACACAACAGCTTTAAATCAATTAGGGAGAAAATATCCAAGATGAATTTTAGGACACTCATTTCATTTCATTAATGATTTCAGTATTGAAAGTATGTTACTATCGGATGTCTTTTTTTTATTTAGAGAATAATTTCTCTTATTCCTTGGGCCCAATTCAAAATATGTATGTCTTACTAAAGAGAATAAATGGATGTCCCTATATCGCATGATAATTTTAATTATAATATAAATCTACAAAATTGGCCCAGGATCCTTAAGTACAAGTGGTTTTATGAAAGTATTTTCTTTTCGAATTAAAGCCAGTCTTTTTGAAAGGTTACATTTTTTAAATTCCGAGAAGCTGCTGTCTCTGGAGAATTTTTCTTTTCAGCGTGTCAGGACGTCCTGACATTTTCAATACACAGAATAAGAAGCATGACTTTAAAAAAAGCATACACCATTTTAATGAATGAGGTGGGTGGTCAGGAAAAGACTTTTTAAATGGGAAGAGATAAGCAAAGAAATTTCAGTTGTGAGGAGAAACTTCTAAGATCTCATTGTGCCCTTAATATAAAGTCAGAGAAGATTTGTCCTGAAATGTATCCGAAGGATTGTTATCAAATCAGTGAATATTACATGTGGGAGAAACGTGTGTTTTTCTATTAATAACTTAATAATTATTAAACATCTGTTGTGTGCCAGGCACTGTGAAGAGCCCTGCCCTCAAAGAACTCACTTAATGTTCAAACATTAGTCATTTGTTAGACTAAGATTAGATGTGTGTGTGTGTGCACATGTGTGTTCGTCCTTCATTGCTGAAGACCATGCCATCAGAGAAATAATGACACAACTTGCACTTGACTTTGTTTTTTTGAGTGAAGGAGGGCTGTGCAGGTCACCAGCCTCACTTCTCCTCCAGAGTCATCTGAATCCAGTGACAAGATATTCATCAGGATGACTGGAGATGACCCAGGATTAGGCAACTGGCGTTAAGTGAGTTGCCCAAGGTCACACAGCTAGTGAATGTCAAGTGTATGAGGTGAGATTTGAACTCAGGTCCTCCTGACTCTTGCACTGGTGCTCTATCCACTGCACCACCTAGCTACCCAAGACTAAGATTAGGTAAGGTCTTACTGAATGTTAATCTCTTCAAGTCAAAAACTAGTCTTAGTCGGCTTCATACTCATCAGAGTTCCCAGTAGTTCCCAACATATTGTAGGTCCTTGATAAATATTGGGAGGACAGATGGATGATTGAACCAGCTGGTTGCCAGGCAATCAGAGACTAACTTTCCTATGAATGGACAGTCTGAGAATCCATAACAACCTAGCCTACAACAGTGAAAAGAATCTAGTTGTGTATTTATTTTACTCACTTAACATTCAAACAAATCGATGCAAACAAGCTACGTATAGAAAAAATAGGCAACCATCGATTGAGACTTCATTTGACAGATGGTTAAATCAAGTTACCTTGGTTGTGACTTTACACTCGATGGTTATTTTGACAAATATCTTTGTAAACATAAAGAATTTTGAGAACACTTAATGTTGTAAACTCTACACAAGATCATCTACTTAGAAGGGATTTCAGGGTCACCTTTCCAACTCCTTCATTTTATAAATAAAGAAACTGGGTGATGAGATTGGAAACCAAATCCTCTGACTCTAACGAGCATTCTTTCCCCTGTACCATAATGCCTCATTGATGAAGATGATGATACAGATAAGAAAAGAAATGTGCAATAAACAACAGATAGTTTCATTATCTTTTCAAACTAAGTCATTTTTAACTAGTCCAAGCATATGTAACTATAAAGAAATGCTTATTTCTTGGTCCATTCTGGCAAAACAATAAAATATCTGATTTAAAAAGGTCTTTGCAGGTCATCTATTCAATGTCCTCATTTTACAGATGAGACACAGAAACGCACAATTACTTTCCCAAAGCCACACAGTAATTGGTTTAGCCCTAGCTCAAATACAGGTCTTGTGTCTCTAAGTCCAGCTTTCTTTCCCTTCAATTTTGATTTCTAAGGAGATATAAATCAATCAGTCAGTAAAAATTTATTAAGCACCTGTTATGTGCCAGGCATTGTATAACATTCCAGGGAATATAAAGAAAACCAAAAGACAGTTCTTGTCAAAGAGCTCATAGTTTAATGGGGGAGAGATACAAATAACTATGTACAAGATATAGACTGGATAAATAGGAAATAATCAATTGAGGGAAGACAATGACATCAAAGGGGATCAAGAAAAGCTTCCTGAAAAGTGAGACCAAAGACTCATATAGAAATGTCTGCCCCAATGCTACTCTCTCGCCTTGCAAGACTGAAGGCAGACTGCAGATAAAAAATGTCATATGTACAATTTTATTCAATATTTATGTGATTAAACAGCAAAATCATTTGGCCAACAGCAAGCCAAATTCCAGTTTTTCACTTCTTCCAAATGTCATCCATAGACACCTTAGTAAGGATCATATTTTTGAATGAATAAAATTAACACACAGCTAGATTCTTTTCACTGTCATAGGCTAGGTTGTTATGCACTCTCAGATTGTCCATTCATAGGAAAGTTAGTCTCTGATTGCCTGGCAACCAGTTGGTTCATCTATCCACCCTTCCTCCCAATATTTTTTGAGGACCCACAATACATTGGGAGCTCTGGTGAATTCATATATAGACAATTTATAGAGAAGTATGGCTGGTGTTTGGCCTGGAGAGAGTGACATTCAGTAAGAGCTTATGTAATCTAGTCTATCAAATGACCAATACTGATTATCTTCATATTTCAAATATATTGATTCTCAGCCATTTCTCCACCATTGTTACCATATAGTCATGGTAATGGAGATAGAGAAACAGATACATTTATTATATACATTACATACATATTATATACATACATTATATGCATATTATATACATTACATACATATATTACACATGTACACATTGCATGTATAGATATTACATGCATTCTGTATGTGTGTTTGCATGCATGTATATACATACAGACAGACTTACTTGGGCTGAGCCTTTGATTCCAAGGGTACAGGGAACTCTCAGTGATGAAACCCCCTCTTCCTAGGTAGATTGGCAACTGTTCTGTGTCTTTGGGCCTCAGGGAGTTGCCTGAAGCGCTGAGAGGTTCCTGGTCTTGTCCAAGGTCCCAAAGCCTTCCTAAGACTCTCTACCCAGGTTTATATCATGCTATTGCCCTCCGGCCTCCACCTCTGATCCAGAACTCCAGCTCCCTCCAGTTCCTTTCCTGGGCCCGTATGTTACCACTTGATGAAAACTCTACAAAGCAAGCCCAGCTCAGACCCAGCACTCTCCTCCCTGGCCATGTGTCTGTAGTGCTGCTGTGTCCTCTCCTCTCCCTGTCCTGTCCTCTCCATCTTCCCTCAACTTTCCAACTCTAGCTGTGGTCTAAGAACAGTAAGTGAATCAACACTACCTTCCTAAAAACAACATGCCAGTCAAGTGGCCTTAGACTCCACTTACCATTCCTGTGAAAGACCAAAGACTTTCCCTAAAAATGCCCCTTAACCCATTAGAAGGTAAATTCCTTGAGGGCAAGGACTGTGCTGCTCTTGTATCTGCATCCTGAGGCCTTAAAAGTATCTGGCACATAAGAAGAACTTCATAAATGTTCTTCCTTGCCCCCCTCCTTTCCTCCCTCCCTTCATCCTTCCCTCCTTTCCTTTGTCCATTGAGGTCAATGGTCTATCGACTACCCTACTGTGGTGTTTGAGCAGTAGTAGTGCATAGTGAATAGACTGATGGACTTCAAGCTTGGAAAAGCTGTTCAGCTCCCACTGCCCACACTTTTGTGCAGCAGTGGGCCAGTGACTTACCTTCCTGGGCTGGTTTTCTCGTTTATAATCTGAGGGTAATAATATCTGCATTATCCCTCTCATCAGGTTGATGAGAAAATGAAACTAGACAATATGCGTGATGTATACTTCGGGCACTTTCAAGTGTGATGTCTACGTCTGCCTCATACACTGGGCTTCTGTTGGGGCCTTCCCTAGAGACGCAGAGGCCAAGGGCATCCTCATGCTCTGGGGGCTCTTCCTACCAGCTCTCTCTGCCCCAGTGAAACCTGAAGGAAATGGACCTGGAAAGATAAATACAAGTGATGTCATGAAGGTTAACATAGAATATTCCAGGTGAGGGCAAAGGAGAGGAGGAGAGGCAAGGAGAAAGAGGGGGGAGTTTACATTCCAAATCACCAATGTGACTTTGGGGGCGAAAGCATCTATTATGGGTTGTTTGAAAGAGCCCTGAGTCTGGCATTGTAAGACCTGGTTCACAGCCCAGCCCTGCCACTCATTATTGGATGACTTATTTGTCCATGCATTGCTGTCCCTCTGGGCCCTAGCTTTCTACAGCATGAAGAGGGAGGCTGGATTAGGTTCTCTCTCAAGCCTCTTCTGTTCCTAAATTTTATTCCTAGGGTTGTCCATTCAGATTGTGCTTGTATGAGTGGGAGTGCCTCAAGAGGTTTTTGGCTCCAGCTATTGCCTGTGCCCCCTCCTTAGAGCCCCACCTGACCTATAGGAGCCTGGCTTTCACTTGTATTATCCTGCTGGGAGAGTGAAGACTGCCTCCTGCCTGCTCCTAGCATAAAATAAAGAACTTGGGGCTAGTCAAAGGCGTCTTCCAGTCTCCAGAGGTCTCCCCTGTGGTGGTCCACTAGAGGTCTTAGTGAGTTCTGGGCTGCTCTGAATCCTTTTCCAGACCACAAGAGGCCAGGGAGGGTGGTTCCATGTGGGTTTGGTGTCTTGAAGACATGCCTCTCCACAAGACTTCTGTGTATATGATGTGGCAATGGACCAGGACAGATGTAAAAGAGTCAGTCTAGCTGTCACCCTTCTTAGTGAGTGTGTCTCAGGCCAGATGTGGCCCATGAAATTTCATCAAAAGAGTCCATCAGCATGATGAGACTTTTTTCCCCCAGATCATGATTTCTTCCACCATACCGACAGGGGAGCAGTCATTCTTAACCTGGTGACTGTGACTTTGTTTTTATAATATTTTGAAACTATATTTCAATACAATTGGTTTCCTTTGTGAAATATGTTTTATTTTATGCATCTAAAAATATTATTCTGAGAGGTTTTCAATGAACAACTGAGCAAGCCTATGGCTGATCAATGGTTAAGAAACTCTAAGCTATGGAATCCCAGATGAGGAAATTCACATCTCTCCTGCCATTGCTGCTGTTCGAGAGGTAGCAGAGCAAGGAGGAGCTATGTGAATGACCAGAGGCAGGTCTAGAACCCAAGCTTTACTGACTCTAAGGTCATCTCTCTACCCATTATGCCACACTTCCTCTCCTGGCATGGAAATAATAGTAAAAACACAAGTGGTGACAAGCTCAACGAGAGACAGAAGCCACAACCCTACATAAGGATGCTTGCAGGTCTCAATGGATTGACTTGGAAAACCACACATTCATATTATCTATGTTCTATTGTATTTCTATGTATTTTGATAAATATTTCCCAGTTACATTTTAATCTGATTCAGGCCTGCTGGAGGGTTATAGGCTCTGTGTCTGACACTTCTGCATAGAGCAGCTGAAACAATCAGTGAGTTAATAGACTTTTTTTTACCCATTTAAAGCCATTGTTGTGGTTTAAGTTCTTATATCATTTCATACAAAAAGATGCAATGCCTTATCTGGTGCTTTTATACCAAAATCAAAAAATCCATTTTTATTAAAATAATCTGCTTAAAACATATCAGAATATATGGATATTAAAAATACTATACTTACCATATAGTTTAATCAGTATAGTTGGTCAAGTTTTGCTCCATCATCCCATCTCCCCTTAATTCCAGAGTGCTAAGGATGGTACTATGAGAATGGGGAGTCAAGACCCAGAATGAGCCCAGATTCACCCCTCAGTACCTGTGTGACCTTGACAAAACACCTTACCTAATCTGTAAAATGGAGGGGTGGGCTAGATCACCACTGAGCCAGCTGTGATTGGGAATTTGGGAACCTGAGGAGGTGGAGGTAAGGATGAGAGGGTGGAGGCTAACCCCTTTGGTATATGGTTGAGACAGATTAGAAACTGAAATCATGGGAGAGGGGAAGTTGTCAGAAAGGAAAGAGGTGGGAGCAGAGGAGGAGAGGGTCTTGGGGAGGGCTAGGTCTGAGTTTTTATTATTGGAGGTGGAGGGATACCAGCCAGTGTGACCGAGAAGGATTTAGGGGTAGGGGATGTGGACACCTGAGGCCAAGTGGGGAGCAGGTGGTGATGGAAAGTGAGAACATGGATCCTGGAATGGGGAGGAAAGACATCTCCCATTATGTCAGTACCTGAGGCAATAACCAGAGAAGGTTCCAGTAATAAAACCTTTGCCCTCATTTGGGTGGGGATAGGGTCTATGTAGATGCATAAAGTTTGACTAGCAAAGGCAATAAGCTACACACCCTTACCTGAGGAGGAAATACAACCTTAGATAATAGGTAGCAGGGCAGGGCATGTTCAAACAGGGATCCTTTGCCAGGTAAAGGTTAGACTAGATGATCTTTGAAGTCCTTTACAATTCTGAGATTGTGAGCAAAGCACAAACTCAGAGTGTTATAAAAGGTATTCCAAAGCCTTGGTGGACTTTTTAAACTTTCATAGTTGAAGACTCCACTCAGACTTTTGGGACACCTTACATCAATGGGGGACTATTATTAATGAGATAACATGTAAAGTGCTTTATAAACTTTAAAGCTCTATACAAATGGTGCCTATTGCTACTATTAATAATAAGATCGTGGGTTTAGAGCTAAAAGTGACCTTAGAAACCACTGAATCAAATTTTGTAAATGGGGAAACTGACCTCTGAGAAGTTACATGATTCCTTCAGACTCTCAGAGATAGCAATTGTGTGAAGCAAGATACAAACTCATGTATTCTAGACCCCAAGTCCATTGCTCCAACCAGCTGCTCTACTACTACTAGTAGAAGTATTATTCTGTTAATAATCAGTATTTTAGGCACATTGGCACCAGGTTGAGTGAAATATTAGGGGCCATGATGATCCTTCTCATTCTTCCTTGAATTAGGTATCTTAATCTAATGAGGTTCCTTAATTAAATGTCTCAAAGTGTCCGTTTAATCTGCCTTTACAACTTTTGGGATCAGACTTAAATGCAAAGTACAAAGGAGCCTTTGCTTATTTGTGCCATATCCCAAGAGCTTGAGACTTGAGGAGTTCACAAATAGCTGATTATAATAGGTAACACTGATGTAACATTTCCCATGTGCCAGGCACTGTGCTAGGCACTTTACAATTATTCCCTCACTTGATCTTCATGACAATCCTGGGAGGGAGGTGCTATTAATATCACCATTTTGCAGATAAAGAAACTGGGGTAAAAAAGATCTAGTGATTTGCCCAAAGCCACATAGGCAAGGCAAAGTAGAGTCTGTGAGTTAGACTATTCACATGAGATCTATGGGGTATAAGAAAGGGAAAGAGAATATAAAATTACCACAAACAGATAAAATTTGAGGTGGAGATCTAGATCACAGAATTTCAGAATCACAAAATCTCAAAGCTGAAAGGGACTTCAGAAGTCATCTAGTCAATGTTCATCTACACCAGAATCTTTCTATAACAAATTCGAAAGATGGCCAACCAGTCTTTGTTTAACAGTTTCTAGAGATGGGGGAGCAACTTTCTCTTAAGAAAACCTTATTCTCCTTCTCGGACAGTAATAATTGTCCAGAAACTATCCATGGTACCATGGTATCCATGGTACCTAACGCCTGTTCCTCGTTCTGTCCTCTGAGGCTGAGCAGAATAATTTGAATTTATTTGCCATGTAAGGGTCCTTCAAGAACTTCACAATCATGGTCAATACCTCCATTATGTCTTTTCTTCCTGGGGCAGTGTAGTGCAGTGGAAAAATCACTGGTTTTGACCTCAGCAGACAATAGTTAAATTCTTCAATCTGCCACTTCCTAGCTATATTTCCTTGGGTTAGTCTCTTTCCCTCAACTATAAAATGAAGGGTTTGGGATCATCTCACCAAGATTCCTTCCAGATAAAAATCACTGCGATCTTCTTCAGGTTGACAGGTTAGAAACTAGCAGAAAGCGGGAAGGAAGGTGAAAAGGGAGGGTCAGAGAAGGCAGAGAGAGAAGCCACCAATGGCAGGTGATAATGGAACATTTAATGGCCTTATTTCGCTAACGATCTCTCTCTTTCTGATCTTTAAAGGGTTCATCTAGGCCTCATTCCGACTATTGTCTGAGCTCTGACAACTAGGGAAGCTAATGTACTCAGTTTAATGTTGCTTTCAATTGAGATATGGACATGACCTTAATTTGCCGCCATAATAAAAATCAAAAAGCAAGAAAACAAAGACCACATTCATGATAAATTAATAATGAGGTTTAATTATAAAGAACATTGGGTTCATTTGGAATAAAAATCTACAGCTGCCCTACAAGGCTTTTTATATCTGGGACCAACTCTCTTCAAAATTCCCTTTTTTACACATTTATATAAGAAGTGGGTAGAAATTTTATAAAATAGCACTTCATGTTAAGATACGCTGAGAATAGAAGCAGCATGGCATCATGGGAAGATCTCTGGCAAGGGAAGGAAGGGTGCTGGGCTCTCTAGCCTTGGCTAACAGTTTCTTCTGACAGTCAATGATTCTGTCTCAGAATCACAAACTCTGCCTAGCCCTCAGAGGCTGTTTCATCTGTGATCATCAGTCTGTAATTAATGTGTTTATGCAGATTATTGTTTCTTTCCATACCAAGCATCATTGGCTGGTATGACATTGACAAGGTTTGAAATGAATTCTAAAATTGTTCACAGCTAAATTCTTTCAGAGGATGTAAGTTAATTTGTTAGTTGGGTTTTTATATATCTGGAAAAACTATACCTTCAATAAACTTGCTAGATAAATTTATAGCCTTTTAACAAGCCAACTCATTCCAAAATGTATTAATTAAGCACCTGCATGTGCATGGTGCTAGGGACGTAAAAAAGACAAAATCTTCCTTCGATGAGTTTACCTTCTACAAGGGAAGGGGAACAAAATGACCCCAGTTAAGTAAATATGGAAGAGATACAAAATAAATGCAGTGATTCCTTTGTAAAATTTAAAAATACATCTTTCACTTTTATTTTGAGTTCCAAAGTCTTTCCCTCCCTCCAGCTCCTCACAACCCACTAGGAAGGCAAGAAATATTATACATATGAAGTCATGATAAACATTTTCACATTTGCCATGTTGTGGAGGGGGAGAAGAAAGAAAAATTAAAAAAGAGAAAAAAAATCTGCTTCAATCTGTACTCAGTCCACCAGAACTCTCTTTGAAAGTACAGAGCATTTTTCACCATGAGTCCTTTGGAATTATTGTGGATCACTGCATTGACCAGAACAGCTAAGCAGTCATCATAACGCTGCTGTTACTATGGACATCATTCTCCTGGTTCTGCTCACTTCCCTTGCATCAGTTTTTCCTTCTAGAAAGATCCAGTCTTTGGATGACCATACCCCAGTATTTCAAGAATCCATATTTTCATTGATGCCAATCACTGCCCCCATCCATAGTCTCTTACTTAATAGATTGTCTTAGATTCTGACCCACCTGGTGATAAAATTCCCTAGATCAGCTCTTCAATGAGCGTCACGCAATCTTTCTTCAGATTCATGCTCAGAGCTTGAAAGATTCTCCCAGAACTTCATAACAAACAGGATAAACTCTGGTGGCCTACCCTTCAAGAAATTAATCATGCCCACACAGTGCTCTGAGGAAGGCTTTAGGGGATAACAGCTAAGTCTTCCAAATAATTGTGCTTAATTAGTTGTTTGACCATGAATTCTAAAGCAATCTAACAAGCAATGGTTAAACATACAGGCAGTACATTGCATTAGGCACTAGGGATACTTTAATACTCCAATGGATTTGTGATCTCATCAATGTGGATATTCCCTCCAGTGATGCAGTTTACAACCCATTCATACCAATCCATCCTGGGAAACTCTTATTCATGTCTTACCACCCCAGCAAAGGATGTACAGGATTGTCTCCAATAATCAGGCTACTTGGTGAGGCAGTTTTTGCCCATGGAAATCCATGAGACAAAGAAGATCCAGAGGATACAAACAAGATGTAATCTCTACCTCCAGTAAGCTTACCTTCTACTTGGAAAAGAATACAATATACATAAAAGCTTTAGTTTTGTGTCTAACTGTTCATTTGGCCTTGTATATCACATGATTGTGATAGGGGCACAAATAACTGAAATTTAGGAAGCTGAATTCACATCAGTACATGTTTCCTATCTTGTTTGAAATCTTATGGGCAGCAGTGAGAACCAGGGGTCTCTAGTAGCTGTCCGGTACAAATGAGAGTCTATTTCCTATTCCTAGTGATAGGAATGTAAACATAACAACCAAGAACTTTCATCAAATTTCCACTATTGGAGACCCTCTAAGAACCCACCATATTTAAGGCTAATTTTTCATTAGGCTGAATGCATCAATGTAAGCAGTATTTATAGATAATTCTGAATTGAATATAACTTTGGAAAACTTAACCCCCAAAGCTTTCTTTTTCTTCCAAACTTTCCTTTTACTGTTTAGAGGATCACCATACTTCCAGTCACTTAGGCTCACAATGTCATTGTCATTTTCTCCTCACTCTTACTCACCTGAAATATCTAATGTTAAGAAATCTTATGTTTGTATATTATTGTATGTCTTTCATGTATTTTCCTCCTCTCCATACATACGATTGTCACCCTTGTTCAGATCTTTATGATCTCCCACTTTGATTAAGTAGCCTTTTGGTTGGTCTCCCTCACTCAAGTCTCTCCCCATTCCAATCCATCCCCCATTCAGCTGTCAATTGTAATTCGTACTCCTATAACTGTCATGGCTTCCTATGACTTCCAAGAACAAATATAAAATGTTTTGTGTAGCTTTCCAAACCCTTTACACCTTGGCCCCTTCCTACTTTTCCAGTCTTCTGATACAGTACTACACACACACATACACATACACACACATGCGCGCGCGCACACACACACACACACACACACACACACACACACACACACACACACACACCCTCTACAGTGATTGACCTAGCTGTTCCTCTCACAAGGTACTCCATTTCTTAAGAGTGACTTTTGAATGTTGTGTCCCCAATGCCTCTCTCCTCCCTTCCTTCAGCCTCCTGACTTCTCCAGTTTCTTTCAAGCCCACCATCTTCAGGTCTTTCCCAGACTCTCCACCTCTATCTCTTATCCATACTTACTTAGTATCCTATCCAGTGCTTTCTCTCTTAAGTTACCTCCTACTTACACTGTGGACATCTTTCGTGTTCATGGTCCATTTATGTTCACCCCATTATACTGTAAGATCCTTTGGAGACAAGGGATTTGCAGGAGGTTCCCTTTCTTTTCACCCATAGAGCTTAAGTACACTACCTGGCCTACAGTAGATGCTTAATAAGTGCTTGTTGTTGAACTGGTATCAAAATAACTTTGAAAAATTACATACTGATTAGAGTTCAACAAATGAAACTAAAGCTATACATATAAGGACAAGAAAAACCCTGTATGTGTGTTCTGAGCTATCACTTCATGGATCTAAGGGTGGGGAACCTGAGGTTTGAGGCCACATGTGGCCCTCAAGGTCCTGGATTTCTTCTGGGAAGTTTGAATTCAGTTAAAGGGCTGCACCCAAAGAATGCTAAAACTCACCTGCATGTAGTCATATTTTTATTCATCCATCAAGATAATACTGCCCCCTATTGGCTGTTCAATTGTGTATACAGTGGCTATTTTTGTGGGTAATCCTTCCAACATTGCTGCTAAGAGCCACACATACAACATAACAATCCCATAGCACCTGCTCTGGGATAGTACAGTACTGAGTGCTTTATAATTATGATCTCACTGGATCTTCACCACAATCCTGGGAGAAAGGTTCTGTCATTTTCCCCACTTTACAGATGAGCAAACTGAAGAAACAGAGATTAAGTGATTTGTCCAAGAAAATAAAACTACTCACTATCTGAGGACAAATTTGAACTCAGGTCTTCCTGTCCCCAGACCAGCACTCTATCCACTGTATCAACTAGTTGCCTTATTTAGATGTTTGCTCCATATAAATTTATTAGGGTGAGGATGGTTTTCATCTTTATTTGTATCCCAATACTTAACACCTAATAAGTGCTTAATAAATGTTTGTTGGTTAATTGACTATACAATTAATCTAAAATTATAGAGCCTTAGAAGATGGGATCTTGAAGGAACCTTAGACGGAATATAGGCAAACCTCTTATTTCAAGGGAATTAAAACCCAAATATATATAATTTTGTTAATAACTCTAAGTTTGAGAGGATGAAAAGACATTTCACCACAAAATCATAGAATTGTAGATATGGAGGGCATTTCAGACAATACCCAGTCCAGTATGTCCAAACAGGGTGCATTCCAAAACAGAGAGGAATTCTCATTACAAACCATCTCCCCTAAAGGGGTCATTCAGCCTCTGCTTGAAGACCTCAAATGAAGGAAACCCACTATCTCTTTAGGTGGCTCATTACACATAGGCAGGGAAGCCATGGTAAGAAAGATTATTGGAAGAAATGGAATAACTAAGAGTAGGTATGAGAGTCAACTCCCCTGCTCCCCCAAAGGAGCATAGGCCAAGAGCAAGTTAAGATGATTAAGTAATCATTAGGACTGGTCAGTGGTAGCACACACTCAAGAAATCATCCCATTATACTAGGTTCAAGTGTAGGGGTCAATTCACTTCAAGCTAGCAACATTTCTTAAACATTTCTATTATTTATAGAGTTCACAATTTAAAAAGAATAGAAAACAATATCTCTAAGGTTAAAGAACTGGCAGAATTTGCCCAGAGAAAAAACTCTATGCCATGGGATGACAAATTGGCATTTTGCTGTGAATGTCATACAGTCGTAAACAATTTAGCCAGGTTGTTGGACTTTTATCACTTAAAACGAAGCTGTTAAGATGGGGGTTGGGGAGACCGACCAGCATAGGGGAGGGGAACCAAGAGAGCTCAGGGTCAGGATAATCTAGGGAAGAGGGTGTCCAGCAGGATAGACAAGCTCCATGCAAAGTGAACATAATACTTCAGATGTGGTCTGACTAGTGCAAAGCAAAAGGAACTTTGCATCCTTGGATCGGAACACTGTCCAGCTATTCATGTAGCCTCCAATGGTGTCAAGATTTTTAGCAAATACACCTCACCATCAGCTCCCATTATGCTTGAGGTCTTCAAAGCCCTAATTAGCATGAGCTGCCCTGAATCCTCCATAATGCCAGGCATATGCAGTACACTAATCTGGTCTTCTTCATCTTCACCAAGACAGAGCAAGTTACAGGGAAGGAGATTCTGTTTAAGAGAGCTAGAAGACAATAGTTTCTGACAAGGCTGTGAATTTTTTTTACCTGCAGAGCTTTAAGAAAATGATAGAAATCCATCTGTCTTCTAATGAATTAGGAAACTCTACTTGAAAACAATGCATCTTTTCTCTGCAGGGAGCTGCTAGCCTTAGACACAATTTCTCCAGACAAGTAACAGAAATAACCTCTGGCTTTTATTTTTTCTTTCATTTTCTTTATTTTCATCCTCTCCTTTCCTTCTCTTCACCTTTATTTTCATCAGACTTTCTCAATTTTTATTTTTTGAACCTATCCTTGTGGTGTTTCTTTAGTTAACAAAGTTATAAAGACTATTTTCTCTGGTCAGACTTGATTTTGAGCTTCTTAATGATGCATAGACTTGTGTTTATGTTAGTATTTTAGCATAGTAGACCTAGCCTATACTTCACTGTTTTTGTCCTCCCACCCCACCCCGGGCTGTAGCTTTTCTGAATAGATGCTGCATGAATGAAATAAAATGAAATCATAAAGCTATTGTTATGTGCCAGGTATTGTGATTAGACCTAGGGATACAAATATGAGAAAGACAGATGGAGAGGGAGAGAGAAAGAGGCAGGGACAAAGGGAGGGAAATAGAGATAAAAAAAGAGAAGGGAAAGAGGAGAGAGGAAGAAAGGATAAGGGAAGAAGAGAAATATGAGGAGAGGAAGGAGGGAAAAGGGGGAAGAAAAAAGGGAACAAGAGAGTCAGAGAGGGGAGAGAGAAGAGAGAGACAGAGAGAGAGACAGAGAGAGAGACAGAGAGACAGAGAGAGAACTAGGGAAGAGAGTTTTGTATAGTGACATGGAAGGTTTGGGATAGGAAAGAAGAGCAGCATGGCAGGTAGATGGTATGATAGCCTAACTTGATAGCTCCCTCGCTGGATGGGAAGGGAAGCTGCAGTTTGGACTGATGTCTAGTGCCATAAATTTGTAGTGGGCTAAAGTGAAGTCACTTCCACACTCTTTGTCCCCAATCAATTGGGTAAGAGCTCCAGAGATGCATGGATGAGGCAAGGAATTCTGGAAGTCACAGATGTGGAGGTGCAGTTTTCAGGTCCTGAGTCAAGGGTGCTGGTGCTGGTGAGGAGAGCTATGACTAAGAGAGCAGGCAGCCATGAAGCCTTCCTAAATCACCATAGGCCACTCCCTTCTTAACTGAGAGCACTCACCCTCTGTATCTATCGGTCAACAAGAATTTCTAAAGTGCTGGATTTATTTTTAAGGCTACAGTCTCATAGCTCCCTCAGATTTCTCCTCCAGGGAACAAATTACATATTAATAACTCTAATGATTAATGGTAAAGAAGTGGGTTGTAGCCACAGAATTTTCAACTCTCTCTGTAACCCAAGATCACACACACACACACACACACACACACACACACACATACACTTACTTTACCAGTGAAATTGGGTCTGGTCAGACCATGTCATGCCATAGTTTAGTAGGGGGCATTTATAACCTGCCAAACACTAGAGAAGCCATTGTGGCAGGTGAAAGTTGAAATATCTGAGGAAACAAAGGTTTGAGCTTTTGAGCATATCGATTTATTAAGCAATGAATGACAATTGCCCAATAAATTGGGACCAGTTATCTCCCTCAGCTTTGACACTGGACCTCAAATATAGCCAAAGCTGAGGAAGGCAACTGGTTCCAATTTGTTGGACAATTGTCATGTGTTGCTTAATAAATCAATATGCTCAGAAGCTCAAACCTTTGTTTCCTGAGACATTTCAACTTTCACTTGACACACCATCAAAGATGGAGAAAGGTCTCAAGTCTAAGAAATGTGAGAAATCGGTTGAAGGAAGTAGAGATGTTTGACCTGGAGAAGAGGGGACTCATGGGAACCATGACAGAGGTGTTCAGTTATTTAGTTAGGGAGTAAACTTATTTGGTTTCAAATCCAAAGTCCTTCATGAGATTAGGACTGGCCCCATCAAATTCCAAGAGGTCTTTAGGACCTCTGACAGAAGGAGAGTGCCAGCCTACATATCTGGCACTGCCAGACAAAGGATAGTAGGATGGGGCTATGGAACAGAATACAAGTGGCACTATGCAAGAAACAATGTTCCTTTACAAATGATGTTGACTGCCCAGCCCAATGGTGGGGTTGACCTGGAAACTTTGCACTAACACATACGCAGAGATGTCCCATCAACTTAGTTTAATTGAATGATCATTTAATGAGTACAGACCAGGCCCTGATGAAGATACAGAGATTGGGATGACATAGCACCTGCTGACCAAAAGCTTTTAGCTTAGTAGGGGTGATATAGCTCACTCTCTCTTCAAGTTTCCAGTTGTTTCCCTCCACCTTGCACTTGTCCAGTCATTCTTCTACAAACCTTAACAACATCTGGGTTACTTCTATGTCCCGCCGCTCTCATCAACTCCCTATCAACGACTCATCTCTCCAGCTCCAAGGAAGGGATGACATTCTTCAGTTTCCAAAGATATTTCTGTTTTCTTCTTTTAGTTTCTCTCTCCCTAGGCTTCAAATCAAGTCAACAAGCATGCATTAAGCAACTCTGATGGGTACTGGGAACTGTGATAAGGGGCTTAATCCCAAGTCACCTGGCCAAGGCCTGAAATCACTAGCATCAACCCACCTGCTCCCTGGTCTATGCCAGCTGATGATTTATATTGAACTGCAGCCACCGGCACTGCCATCTGGTCCTGCCTCATCTTCCTTGGTGAGGCTGTCCCCACAGAACTGTGCCCAAAAGAGTGGAGCCTCCTTAGTTTGATTAGACAGCTTGTACCTAATTCCCTACTGCTGTTAGATGAGGAACTTCTCCTCCTCCTCCTCCTCTCCCTCCTTCTACTCTTTTTCCTCCTCCTCTTCCTCCTCCTCCTTCTCTTTTTTCTACTTTGCTCTTCCCTTTTGCCTGTATCTTTTGCCTTCTTCCTTCTCCCCTTCTATTTTTTCCCTTCTCCTCCTCCTTCTTTTATTTCCCACTGTGATATCATTGGCATTAAGAAATCTTGATGAAAAATTCTCCACCAGTAGAGATCTCCACAGATGCACTTCAAATCTTAGAGAGTTGACTGAGGCATTAAGAGATTAAGTGACCTATCCAGAGTCACACAGCCCATAGCACTTGTCAGAGACAATATCTGCACTCCAGTGTTGTTCCCTCTGAGGCCCACTGCCTACCCAAACCCTGAGCTCCTTTCCTTTAGAGCAGGTCTCTCAACTGTTTGGACACCTTGACCCCTATGCCAATCTAGGGAAGCCCAAGGACTTTGCCTCAGAATAAGATTTTTTCTATTTCCAAAAATAAAAAGCCTAGGATAACAAAAGGTATCAATTAGGTTGAAATAGTTGCCAAAATATTTTAAAATAAATAGACTGAATTAGACTGAAATACAGTTATCAAATATTTTAAAATAAATTAATAGACCCAATTATATTGAAATCATTATCAAAATATTTTCAAAATAAATGAATAGACCCCAGATTATGAATTTCTGCATTAGAAGATCATTTAGGTGATGCAAAAGTCTAAGTCATGTAGGATTTGGGCAAGATGGCACCAATGGTCCTTTGAACATTGAGGGTCTGTGACTTTTCTGAAAGCAAAAATGTGGCTTTGGAAATAGGTCTTTCAGTTTCCTAAGTCAGATGATAATAGCATCTAATTTGTATATGACACTTTAAGTTTTGCAAAATACTTTGCAAATATTATCTGGTTTGATCATCACAACTATTTCGACTGCAGTTCTATCAAATGTTTTCTCCTATCCCCAGCTACTAAATAGACAGATACAGCACTTATGAAGTTCTTACTATGTGCCAGGCACTGTGCCAACCCATGGGAATCCAAGCACAACCAAGCAAGATAGCCCTTGTCTTCAAGGAGCTCACATCACAGGCAGCTAGGTCAAGAGCTGAGCCTGGAGTCAGGAAACCCTGAGTGCAAATACAACCTCAGACACCTACTAGCTGTGTGACCCTAGTCAAGTCACTTAACTGCTATAGGCCTCAGTTTCCTCAGCTGTAAGATGAGGGTCATACCTACTTCCCAGGGTTGTGTGAGGATCAAATATGATACTGTTTGTAAAATGCGTAGCACAGTACCCAGTACATTTTGTTGTTGCTCAGTTGTTTCAGTCCTGTCCGACTCTCTGTGATGCCATTTGGGGTTTCCTTGGCAAAGACACTAGAGTGGTCTGCCATTTCCTTCTTCTGACACATTGTAGATGATTAATAAATGCTTATTCCCTCACCTCTCACGTCAAATTTTAATGGAGGGAAATTATACTTAAATAGTGCTGGAAGGGGGGGGGGGAATTTATCATCATCATTGTCATCAACATCATCGTTGCTAGTCTTTAAGATTTGTAAAGAGGTGTGTGTGTGTGTGTGTGTGTGTGTGTGTGTGTGTGTGTACATTCGATCTTCACAAAAACCTTTAGAGATAGGTACTTTTATTATCCCTGTTTTATAGATGAGGAAGCTGAGGCACAGTTTCCTTAGAGGAACAGGTAGGGAAGGTGATTTGCTGAGGGTCACACAATTTACGAAAGACTTCTTGGTGAAGTGGCCCAAGCCACCTCGAGGTCTCAGTAGAACAAGGCAATGGTTCACTCATCCAAGTGAGAGGACCCAGAGCAGAGTAGAGTTCCCATGGAAGGAGCTTAAGATGAAGCGAGAGAGCAGACATTGAGGGGTGGTAGAGGTGGCGTCCCAGAGCAAGGATGCCATCCTAGACAAGGGAAGAGCAGACTGCTCCGGCTTCTCTGATTCAGTGCCCCTCTGTGCTTTGGGGGAAATGGGAAGAGACTCTTGACTCAGGTTATCTCATAAATTAAACCGTGCCCAGCTGAGTTCCCCAGAGATCACTTGAAGGTGATTTGAAAGGTTGACTTTGGGGCTATATCCCCACGTGGTTTTGAATAAAGTCACTCCACTGGGAAGATGGAGTCACTAGGCTCTAACATATGTTGCAAGACCTGTAGCAGGTTACAGCTTTTGGAGGCCCATCTGGCCATTCTTGCCATCTGACAAAGCAGAGTAACATGAGGACAGGGAAGCAGGTGTAGCAGGACCTGGGGGCTCCCCAGGGATGCTTCTGTCCAGTCTGTGCTACTGGAAAAGAGTAGGTTGATTACATCACATCTTCTACAGGGATATGTAATAGGCCAGTATTTAGAGGAGTCAGAAAAAGCATATAGAATTGAGGTATCTTTGATCAAACTGGCCTGTATGTGGTAGAGAAGAGAGACTACATAGGAAGAATGGAGGTTTCAAGACCGGATGAGGCTAAGTAAGTGTGCAGGAAGAGATGCTGCAAGGGTTTAGCTGAGACCTCACTATCTAATTGTGCTAGATGGTCTTACCCTCTTCTCTCCTCTGCTGCAAAGAAGGGGATCTTACTGAGTGCCAGGCTCTAACACTAGCAAGAATTCTTCCTAAACTATTTGGGCTTTCAGATGGATGGCTAAAGACCAATAGTTGCCACTATTAAGATCAAACATAAATTCTTGTTAGGTATTTGAAGTCCTTCACTACCTGATCCCAACCTACTTTTCCAGCCTTATTACACATTGTTATTTTCGGTACACCCTGTAGTCCAACCAATCTAGACTCTTTACTGTTCTTACGGCAATCTGTCTCCCATATCCATACCTTTGCATTGGCTGTGATTGATGCCTGCTTCTATCCTCCGTGGCAAAGAGTGGGCATTTAACAGTTTGTTGATTGAATTACTCGGACTAGCTTAAGGCCAAACTGGTGTACAATTTCTAGGAAGTCTGCAAAGACAATGGGAAAATCAATCATATTTGGAATCAAAGAAGGGAGTTTCAAATCCTGAGCAAGTTACCTTTTCTTTTTGAGACTTAGTTTACTCCTCTATAAAATAATACAACTGGACTAGATAGTCTCAAAGTCCCTACTCCCCCAGCTCTTAATCCATGATCCTATGACCCTGACACAGATCAGTTTACCCAGGTTGAGACAAAACATACTAAGATTAATGACCTATTATTTAAAAATGGGCGTAACAATAGAGGTTGAATAAAGGTAGATAGTAATTCTCACTTACAGCAATCACTTAGATAAGAATAATAACTTAGATTTATAAAGTTGTCCTAGTGCTTTTCTCACAATAACCCTGGGCAGTAGATAAGATTTGCTACACTTGTAATTAACCTTATATGTCGGGTGAAGAAATTGAGATTCAGAGAAGTGTCCCAGCTAAGAAAGACGGTAAGTAACTGAGGTTAAATTTATGGCCCTGTAAGGTGGGACTCGAACTCAAGTTTCATGACTTCAAGTCCAGGGTTCTGCCCCAGCACCATGTTCTCCTCTATCAAGCTTTGAATGGAGATCTGGATAAACCCATTATTTAGATGGCGCATGACCCCATATGAGGTCATGATCACAGTTCAAGAAGCACTGAAGGGGTCATGAGTGGAAAAAGTTTAAGAAGTCTCCTAAGAGACTTCACTGTCTGAATGCTCAACAGTCACTCCATTCTATAGTGAAAGGAGAGAAGAAAGAGATGGTAAAATTGAGAACCTTTGTATCTTTGCATATGCTCACACACAACTTAGTCCATGGATGAGTACTAAAGGGGCAGAGGTTTTCTACTGTGAGCAGTGTAGAGAGTAACTATACAATATGGAAGCCAATAACTCTCCTACAGACTTAGGCAACATTAAGAGAAGCATTGTGTCCAGGGTTTCTGAGATCATGGTCCTACCATACATAACTTCAAGCTTAGCATTTCTGAAATATTACATTCATTTCTCAATGCCACATTTTGAGAAGCTACATGGTATCCAAAGGAGGGAAACCAAGGTTGTGAAGAGCTGTAAGATTATACCATACTTGATAATTGATTGATTGATTGACTGGCATGGTCAGCCTGTTGATTGAATGTCAAGTTGTTTGTTTGTCTTTACAATGTTGTTATTGTCTAAATTGTTCTCCTAGGTCTTCTCCCTTCAATCTGCATCACTTTATATGAGTCTTTCTGCTGTTGTTGCTGCTTCTGTCGTTATCATCATTACTGAGTCATTTCAGTCTTGTCTGCTTCTTTGTGATACCATTTGGGGTTTTCTTGGCAAAAATACTAGAGTGGTTTGTCATTTGCTTCTCTCGAAAAAGTCTTCCTAGCTTTTTTAAAGTCATCCATTTTGTCATTTCTTAGAGTATGATAATATTCTATTTTGGTCATATACCATAATTTGTTTAGCCATCCCCAACTGATGGGCACTCTCACTTTCCACTTCTTTGCCACAAGAAAAAGTGATGCTGTAACTATTTTTGTACACATGGGTCCTCCGCCTTTCTTTGATCTCTTTGGGGTCTGGAAGTCATAGGCTCTCTCTGGGTCAAAGAGTTTTCACAGCTTAGTTTTTAAGCATAGTTCCAAATAACTCTTCAGAATGGCTATCCCAATTTACAGCTCTACCAGCAATACATTGATGTACTGACTCCCATAATCCCTCCAATATTTCTCCCTTTTCTTTTTTTGTTATCTTTACCAATCTGATGGATGTAAGGGATAGCGTAAGAGTTGCTTTAATTTATATTTCCCTGATCATTAGTGATTTGGAACATTTTTCATATAACTATTAAGAGTCTGGATATCTTCCTTTGAGAACTTCCTGTTCATGTCTTTTGACCAGTTTTATTAATTGCTGAATATAGAACCATCCCTTTCAATAACAGTAAAAAAAGAAAGAAAGAAAAAGAAAGTGGAATTTGGCAACACATCAATCAAATCTGGTAGTATCACTCAGACAATCAAGCAGCATTTATTAAGGACCTATTATGTGCCCAACTTTGTATCCTAGAGATAACTAAAGTGAAATGCTCTTCACCTGTGCAAAGATAGCGAAGTGGTGCATCTTCTCATCTCATATTTTGGAACAAGCATGATCCCTACAGACCTATTATTACTCCATTTTTTTATTTTACGTATTGTAGTCATTGTGTATGATATTTTCCTGGTTCTACTTCTATCAATCAGTATCGGTTTGCATAAGTCTTCCATTTCCTGTATTTATGATGTTCATTGATCCTCGTGACACAACAATATTTCATTGTTTTTCATATCCTTAAATGTGTTTGGCCAGTCCTCAACATATGAGTTCCTACTTAGTTTCCATGTTTTGGTTGCCACAACAAATACGATGCCTATTTTGATGTGTCTGGGACCTTTCTGTCTCTGCCCTTCTTGGCATACATGCTTACCACTGGAATCTCTCCATTGTGCTGATCATTTTTCGCTCCGTTGCTTGGTGTACCCTTGGGACCAAAGGAACTCATTTGCGCAGTGGTTTACTGTAGCCAAGGTGCCACGAAAAGAGAGTGCTAACCTGAATCTTGTGGGACTTTAGTCTCATTAGTTCCATACCTTAAGTAACCATGGAAACAATTAAAATAATGTGTGCCAAAACCCTTTTCCTCCAACAAACCATGAAGGGGAGCCTGTGAAATGCATCAAAGAAACTCTGAAATATATTTTCATATGAAATAAATTACTTCTTCCCCTGGCAACAGCTAATTTAATTCTCTAACAAAGGAGAATTCAAATCCTAGTTTTAAAAGGAATGTGTTACGAAGCATTCACAGGAGATAATCAGAGTGTTTGTAATAAGCTTCCTATGAAATCTTTGACTGTAGGTGTTAATCCAAGGACAATACTTAAAATGACTTGATAAATAAATCTTCAGGTGGAACAATGTTACAAAGACTGCCCCCATTCTTCCAAAGAAAGAGGAGGACAGGCCCTGTATTCTTTAGAAGATGAAGCTTGCCAGTTTTTTTCCAGAACAAATAGTTGGATGACTCAAAAATCTCCTGAAAGCACTTCATAGCATGACTTCTTAGACTGTACCATAACATGTGAATATTGCTTTGGAAATGGACCTTTATTGAGCACACAGGTCTAAAATGCATGCTATGTACTTTTTGGCTGTGCTTATTGAGCATGCAGGAATAAAATACATATTAAGTTCTATTTTAGCTCAAAATTAAATGAGCTGACGGACCAAATAATTTCTTTGCATGGGGAATTTAGTCTCTAATAATCAGGATAACCATCTGTTTGTACAAAGATGCACATAATTCAGCTAAAATTGGATTCTCCATCCTCCAGAATCAGAGGAATAAATCCGGGTTCAAGGAAAAGTCTTATGGCTCCATTGAACCATTGTCACGAGGTGGCACCATGGGCAAGAATTCTGTACCTGGAGCTAGGAAGATTCAAGTTCAAGTCCTGCCTCAAACACTGTGTCACACTAGCTGCATGAGTCTGGCCAGACCCCTTAATGTCACTCTACCTCAGTTTTGTTAGATGTAAAATGGGAATAACAATAGTACTTCCCTCCTAGAGTTATTAGCAGGATCAAATGAGGTACCACACGTATATATCTTTGCAAATCTTAAAACACTTATTAAAATGTTAGCTCACTATTAAGCTACAGTTATACTCAAAAAGGACCAAAAAAAACACCTCCCAAGGGGTCCTTGTAAATACCTTGTGAAACTACTGCCTTAGGAGAGGTCTCACTTCTGTTCTCTAGTTTCACAACTCCCACAAATGTATATAACCTGGCAAAAGTCGCTCATCTTTCAAATGAATTCAATTATATATTTATATAGCCAATGTAGAAGTGTGTATTGCCTTGCCCTAGTATAGGTACTTTATAGGCCTCTGTGTGTGTGTCTAGGTATGAAAAGTTCTGCACTAGATACTATCAACAAAAAAGACAAAGCAGTTCCTGTCTTTGAGGAGCTTACATTCTGTGGACATGGACAAATATAAGATAAGTGGAAGAAGGTGAAAGCAAGACAAAGGCACTGCTCCCCCTCCCACTCCACCACTCCTGTAGGTTTCCCCAAAGTTCCCATGCCTCCTATTACATTGTGATGTCACCAGAAGAAAAGGGGGAAAATGGACCTGTTCTTTCTCTTCAGTGTTCCCCTTCTCTTCTCTGCGGATTTCTCTCGAACTCCATCCATTCCAAATCCAGCCTTCAGACCACCATTTTCCTTTAAGATCATGTGATGCCTCAAGAAAAGGGGAAGTGGAAATCAGAGAAAACATGCCCCATTCCCTCAGAAGATGTTTCTGCAATTCGTTCATTCGCAGTATGCTGGGCAACCATCAACCTGAGTCCTTTTACTCTGAGGCTGACCTCTAGAGGGAATTCCCTCAGCAGCTGAGATGCAGTCAGGTGTTAACAAGCCAGTTCATGACCATACTAAAAGTCTGGCAGACAGGCTGCCAACAATAAGCGGATGTGTCCCACAAAATTAGAGGCTGCTGGATGGCATAGTGCATATAGTGTTGGACTTGGAACCAGGAAGACATGAATTCAAAACCTGCCTCAGACACTTATCAGCTATAAGCAGGCACCTTAACGTCCTTCAGTCTCAATTTCTTTATCTGTAAAATGGAGATAATAATAGCAGCCACCACACAGGGTTATTGGGAGGATCAAAATGAGACAGCATATTGAAAGTGCTTTGCCAATTTTGAAGGACTATGTAAATACTTGTTATTATTAATACTTAACTCTAATGATGATATCCATCATTTACATACTTAGTGTAGTTTTACAAAATGCTTTCTATTTCTTATCTCATCTGATCCTCCAAAATCTGAGAAGGCACTATTATCCCAATTTTACAGAGGAAGAAACTTGGGCATATAGAAGTTAAGTGACTTATCCAAGGTCACATAGCTAAGTAAATGTCCAAGATGAGAGTTCAACTCAGCCTTTCCAGACTTGAAGGCCAGTCTCCAGTTCACTGTGCCATCCTTGCTGTTTTTATGATACAAATTTGCCATCACCAGAGGTTTTCAAGCAAAAGATAGATGACTATCTGTTGGCTACATTGTAGCTGTAAAAGGGAGTCTCATTCAAGTAAAAGTTGAGCTAGACAGCTACTGACCTGCTTTCCAGCTCTGAAAATCCCAATACAACCTGATGACTTCTCAAAGCCCATGTTGGACAGCTCCAGTTGTCCCAAAGTTTCCAGATGTATGCACCTCAAGGGCCGGGAGTTCAGTTTGGACATTACATCAACCTTGCACAGCATTGTTTAAGCCCAAATTTTCTTCTTTGTGCCTTCCACACATTGTTCTAGTTCTGCCCTCGGAGGCCAAGTAGGACAGACCCAATCATGGGTGTGCTGGTAAATGTTTAACTGATTTGGGAGTAGGGGGCAAAGAGAATATGTGCAGGACAAATTTTCAAGGTTAATCCACAGTATCAACATTTTCTCCATCACTTTCTTAAGTCTAGATAATAAACAAAAGAATAAATGAAGCCTTAATTTGTAGTATTTGCTGATTTTTGAAGTGTAACTACTCACCCAGAAAATTTAACAATTGGCTTTATAGAGTTAGGTAGAAGGAGTTGGCCCAACCTTGAGGAACATCCTTCATCCACGTAACAGCCCTTCAAATGTTAGGAGATGGCCATCATGTCTCTCCTCCATCTTCTCTTCCCCATGCAAAACAGCCCCAGTTTATTTGACTGTGACCCATATGACGTAAACTCAAATCCTCATTGTATTTCTCTGAACACTTTCCAGTCATTCAAATTTCTACCTAAAATGTGGTGCCCAGAGCTCAGCTCAATAATCCAAATATCATCTGACCAAGACTTAGGTATAGATTAGTGGAAACTGAAATAGAAATGATGTTGTGGACAAGTGGTATCAAACTCAAACACACATAGATCCCTACTGCAGCATATTGAGTTAGAAAACCACCAATTCACATTATCTGTAGTACATTGTATTTTTTCATTAATTTGTTAAATATTTTCCAATGACATTTTGGTTTGGGATGCACTCGGAAGTTTTGTGGGGAGACACAAACTTGACTTCTTCATTACGTGCTTAGCACAGTGCCTGGACATAGAGGGCCCTGAATAAGGTTGATTGGTTGGTTGATTGATTGATATGGTGCATAATATGACCATGAAGAAAGAAATAAAGAGAGAGAGAGAAGGAGGGAGGGAGGGAGGAAGGAAGGAAGGAAGGAAGGAAGGAAGGAAGGAAGGAAGGAAGGAAGGAAGGAAGGAAGGAAGGAAGGAAGAAAAGAAGGGAGGGAGAGAGGAAGAAGTGGATGAATTTGAAAAACAGATCAGAAGTCTGTCATGGGGGCATGAAATAGTAGCAATGGGGAACTTCCGATATGGAGATGTCTCTTGGAAACTCTCCTGTCTCTCTCTCTCTCTCTTTCCTGTACAGAATACGCTAGCCTAGCCTTAATAATAATCATTTTGTCTTTCAAAATGTGGAGGAACCAAGAATGGGAAATCCTATCCCACATCTGCTCCTCAAGTGCTTGAGACTGGTTAGTAGAGTAAAAATGATGGAGCAGATGGGATTTTGATGGGAGATGACCACATCTTAGAATTTTAGAGAAGGAAGGTAAAGCCTGACATAGTCTGATGTGCATCACAAACTTTGGGAGGGCAAATTTCCAGTGGTTTAAAGAAAAGATAATTAGGATGCCATGGATCAAGATTCCATTTACCTTACACACTTGGCATTGCCAACACATTTGTTATCTCTCAGTCCAAAACCAAACTCCTCCATTTGCCATTTAAAGCCCATCATGACCTGCCTCCAAATTTGCTGTCCACCCTCATTATATATTACTCTCCTTTACTCAGTCTATAAGACATTCTCTGTCCTATCTTCACGTCTTTGTACAGGTTGTATCCCCATTGCCAGAGAAGCATTTTCTCTTTGCCTCTGTTTCAAGTTTCACTCAAAACATAACTCAGGGGCTAGCTTCTGCATGATCCTCCCCTATATGCCAGCCCTGAATGCTGCCCAGTCCCGAAACAGTGACCTTGCCTTGTATGCATGCTGTCTTTGTTGTTAGAATTCAAGCTCTCTGAGGGCAGGGACTCTTTCATTTCTTTCTTTGTCACTCTTATACCTAGCACAATGCCAGGCTCACAGTAGGTGCTTCATAAATGTTTGAGGATTAGTTTATTTATTATAGTTAGACTACTTTTTATTGGAATGGAGTATATACCAGGTTTGGAGTCACAGAACACAACTTTTCACCTTGGTTATGAAATTTATAAAATTTGGCACCTCATTCAAGTCCTCTCCCCATCTAAGCCTCAGTTTTCTTACTGTGATGTTACAGCGAGTAATAGATTTGTTTTTTGTCTGTAACCATCTTTTTTTATTCTACTATGTTATGGAAATGTTTGAATTATTTCATAAATTAAAATTTTAACAGACATAAAAAAAGGAAATGGGAATTGGGTTAGGTGAGAGTTAAGTTCAAAAACTCTATCTCTAATCCTATATTTTCATAACAGCCTAGAGTGACAGAAAGTATATCTTATCTGGCTTACTTATTTTCATTTTCGTTTATTTTTTGTCTTGTAAACTGTCAGTCAAGAATCCATCAACAAGCATTTATTAAGCACCTACTATATCCCAAGCACTGTCCTAGCCACTGGGGTGGGGGTGGGGCACGGTTTAAAAGAGAATTGTGAGTGAATGAGTGAGTGAATGTGAGTGTGTGTTTACTAAAAGGAAACCTTTCCGATTTTATATAGGGCATCCAGATGGCTTCATAAACATGTGCTTCTATCTAGAAAATGTTTCCGCTGAGATAAGAAATTTTCCTCTCTAACCAACATGTGAAACGATCTCCGTGGAGATTTGACAGGTGAAAGGAATAAAGGGACTTTGATTTCAGAGAATGAAAAATAAAGAGGGCTTGTTGGCACTTGGCAGATATTGCAATCAGCACCAGAGCTATGGGGTTCTATCCTGTAACCTATTGATGCCCACCAGGAACCTTTCTGTTGCCTTTCTGGTACACTGAGGTTTGGATTGGAGGACTGTGGTAGTCCCTGATTTGCTCAGTATAGCATCAGTAGAAGAACACTGATGCTTAAAGTTGTTTTTCCCCTCAGGCAAAAGTTTGAGGCAATTAGAAGCACTGCCTGATTTCCCAAATGCAATACTTCCCACTCTCTTCTCCCTGTTCAGCACTGGGCCCAGAATCAAATCGGATGGACATTTGTAAAGCATTATATAATTACAAATCTTCCTACATGTCACGCATTTCTTACTACCTCTGTGACACTGGGGGGAGGCGTAATGGAGAGAGTGCTGGCCCTATCTGTCAAAGGGAGATACTGGCAGCCCTTGGCTTGTAGGGTTGTCCTCAGGATCAAATTAATACATACAACCAGTCAATCAGCACATTGTTTTGATTAGGCACCTCTATGTGCCTGGTACTGTGTTTGACACCGCGGATACAAAGAGAAATAATGAAATGATTTCCGCTCTCAGAGAGCTTCTAGTGTAACGGAGGATGCAACAAGGACATATCAAATCATAAACATCACAAACGTGAAGTTCATGAATACAAATCTATACAAAGCACATAAAAAGGCACTTGGGGAGGAAGGGAGGGAGTGAGAGTGGGCACTGGCCTTCATGAGCATCAGGAAGTATTGACTGTAGAAGGTGACTGAGCTGTATTTTAAAAGAAGGGAGTGACTCTCCATGGTAGAGCTAAGGAGGGAGTGTATTCCAGGCACAGAGGACAGCCAGTGTGAAGGCAGACAGAAACAGGAGATAGAGAGTTATGTGTGAAGAAGAGAGAGAAGGCCAGTTTGGCTGGGTCGTAAACTACAGGAGCCAGTGAGACTGGAATGATCAATTGGGACCAGATTGTGTAGGGATTTTGAAGCTAAATGGAAGAATTTATTTTTAATCCTAGAGGCAAGAGGAAGCCACTGGAGTTGATGGAGTAGGAGAATCTAATGTCTGGATCTACATTTCGGGAAAATTATTTTGGCAGAAGTCTACCAGATGGACTGGGGTGGGGAAAAAAGAGTTGGGGACACCATTTAAGAAGCTGTCCCAATAATAAGGTGACAAAGGCCTGAATTCAAGTGATAGCTAAGTCAGAAATAAGGTGAAGGTTGAAAGAGCAAGATTTGGCAACTGATTGGCATTATGAGTTGTGGAAGGGGAAGAAGCTAAGGAGAATTCCAAGGTTATAAGTCTGGGAGGCTGGAAGGAATAAGGAGCTTTGGAAGAGGGGATGGTTTGGGGAAAAGATAATAAGTTCAGTTTTGGAGAAATTGACTCTAAGATATCTCTGGGACCTCCAGATTGAAATGTCCAGGAGGTCATTGATAATGTAAAACTAAAACTTCTTGAAGAGCCTGAAACTAGAAATAATAGATAGATAGATAGATAGATAGATAGATAGATAGATAGATAGATAGATAGATAGATAGATAGATAGATAGATAGACAGACAGACAGACGGACGGACGGACGGACAGATAGATGGATAGATAGATAGATAGATAGATAGATAGATAGATAGATAGATAGATAGATAGATAGATAGATAGATAGATAGATAGATATAGACATATAGACAGCTAGAGGAGAGGGGAGGGGAGGGGAGGGGAAGGGAGGGGAGGGGAGGGTAGGAGAGGGTTAGGACTTAGACAACTCACAGATTATGGTTTGTCCTTCATTCTCAAAGAGGACCATGGCATCAGGGAGATAATGTTATGATTTGCAATTTGACTTTGATTTGAGTGACATACATAGATGATTGGATGGATAGATGAATCATCTACAAGTGAAACCAGTAGTAAGAGAAGAAAATGGGGGAAAAACGTAAAGTAACAAATTAAAAGTCTTAAAACCATATAGGAATGTTAGCTATCACTATTATTTTTGGTGTTCTTTGGGCCTTAGTTTCTTCCTGGTTAAGATAGGAGCGGAGAGTTAGATTAGGTGACTGCCAAAGTTCCTTACATCTAGAACTTTGATGATTCTTGTTCTTATTTGATCTTCATAGTGACCTTTTAATGCAGAGGTTCTTCACCATTTTTCTGTCATGACCCCCTTGGACACCCTGGTGAAGCCTGTGGGCCCCTTCTCAGAAAAATGTTTGTAAATACATGAAATACTTAGGATCACAAAGGAAATGAGCTAGATTGAAATACAATTATCAAAATGCTCCATAAGTTCATGAACCCCAAGTTAAGAACTCCTGCTTTAAGGAAAGAATCACAAATGTCATAATTCCCATTTTATACATGAGGATGCTGAGGCCAAAGAGGTAAAATCACTTGCCCACAGACCCACAGCTAGAGAGCAGCCAAGAAGGAAGGGGTGCAAAGGCCCTCTGGCCCCATTGTTCCTTCCATTCTATCTCTGTGGAGAGAGGGAACAGGAACCTAGTGTTCAGGACTCTCGGGTTCAGCTAAGATGTAGACAGAGGAATGAAGTAAACCCAGAGAGGCTGAGCAGAAGACACATTGCCTCCCATTGACCTCTGCTCTTGAGTGTGCCAGCAGAGAAGCCTGGGAGACTCAGGACTCCCCCTGAAAGCCTGTCACCAGCTGCACAAGCCTAGGTTTCAGGCCAGCCTTGTCCTGACTATGGGGAGTTTTCTGCGGGCTTGCAGCCCAGTTTCTATGCCCACAGGCAACATGATTCCAAATGAAAGATTGAATTGGTGTTGCTGCCACCTGCTGGATCTCTTTCTGCTCCCCGGGCCAAGCTGGGGAGCCAAACCTCCACCTGTGTTCTGGGGAGGCTTTGCTGATTCCAGGCCCCAAGTCTAGCTATCATTCTTTCCAGTCAGGACCAAAGAGAAGGAAGAAAGGGAACAATGAGGGATGAGTAGAAGAAAAGAAGAGAAAAAAAGGACATAGTGTCCTTGGAAAAAGTATAAAATCTGGCATCAATCAAGTAATTGATAGTTATCAAGTGCCTACTATGTGCTAAGCACTAGGGATACTAATAGAAAAAGGAAAGACATCACTACTGTGAAGAGGCTCACAATGTCATGGCCGTGATAAGAACACTCATAAAGAGGGTATCCTCTCCAAACAGGAACCATAGCAATGGTGGGACATGGTAATAATACTCTTCCATTTACATCTTCATACAATAAAAGCAAATATTTGGATAATGCTCTGGGGTTGGCAAAGTACCTTAGAAATATATCATCTTAGTTCAGAACAATTCTCTGAGGCAGATGCTGTTATCCTGATTTCATTTATGAGGAAACTGAGGCAGACCAATCAAATGACTTTTCCAGGATCACACAGCTAAGATCATATCATAGCAGCACAAAACTAATAATATTAGTAACAATTATATACCACCTATTCTGTGCCAGGCACTTTACAAATATCTCATTTCATTAATTAAGGAAACTGAGGCAGACAAAGGTTAAATGTCTTACCCAGGATCACACAGCTAGTGAGTGTTTGAGGCTGGATTTGAACTGTGGTCTTTATAACTCCATGCCCTGCTCCTTTCCACTGCGCCATCTGATTGCCTAGAGCTGGAAAGGACCTTGGAGGTCATATGGTCCAATCCCCTCATTTTATAGACGAAGAAACTGAGGTTCACAAAAGTAAAGTGACTTGGCCAAGGTCACAGGATCAGATTTAGAGCTTCAAGGGACCTCAGAGATCATCTGTTCTAACTCTCTTATTTTGTCATTGTTTAGTTGCTGAGCTGTGTCTCACAAGTTATGACCCCATTTAGGTTTTCTTGGCAAAGATACCAGAGTGGTTCACCATTTCCTTCTCCAGTTCATTTTGTAGATGAAGAAACTGAGGCAAACAGGGTGAAGTGACTTGTCCAGGGTTACAGAGCTAGTAAGTGTCTGAGGCTGGATTTGAATTCAAGAAGATGAATCTTCCTGGCTACAAGCCTGGCACTCTATGCACCGCACCACTGATCAGTAAACCAAGGATCAGATAAATGAAATAACTTTCCTGACCCAGATCATATGAGAGGTAAATGTCAGAAGTAAAATTTGAACCCTGATTCTTGAACTCCAAATAATTCTTTTTTAAAGCCCTTCCATATCTGTTCCATTATCTGATCATCAGAACTCTTTCAATTCTGTAAAGGTTTATTATATCTACTAAGGGTTTATTATATCTACTCTTCAGACAAGAAAAATGGAATTGCATCATTCTCTCTTACTTCCTAAAATTGTGACAAGGATGACCCAAATATCTCTGCTTTGCTTTATTCACTTATCAGAGAAATGTATGACTGGAAACAAAAATGAACCTGTCTGGTAGTGAGAGCAAGGGATCACTGGGAATCAGTCTGTGCTTTTCATCCCAGAGACATATAGCTAGTCTCCCAGTACAATCAGATGCTCCCAGTGGCAGATTCACTGGAATTCATAGCTATGAGGATGGGTCAGGATCAGTGGGTTGGGACCTGCATCATTGTAGGGATTGCAACTGTCTGACTGATGAAATCACATGTCAGTTGATCTACTAAAGTTCATTATTCATATTTAGGGACAATAATGATCCTGAGGGGTTTTTTTACTGTGAATTTAGTTTAACATATTTTGTTTTGTTTTGTTGTTTTTTTTTTCCATCAGATAACCCCACTGTCTTCAATTTCAGTGGTTCCTAGTGGTGCTTTTCTATTCAATTCTAATTATCTCATGAGATGATTTGTAATCAAAAGCTAATAAAATTAACTTGGGGGAATCAAAACTAGATTGAGTGCCATATACAGTGTGATCAATTACATCAGAAGTCTGCCACAACATTTCTGCACCTCCCCCACCCATCAGTGGAAACTCAGGTGGATTTCCTTTCCTCTGTGGGTATTGGGTTTTTTGTTTGGGAGTTTGGGATTTTTTTCTTTTGCTCCACATGGATGGCCATTTTTAAGGTCACCTCCTGAAATAAGCTGTACCCTTGCATCTACTTACCATTTCTCTGTACCTGGTTCTTTGCACTCTGCTCTTTCTTACTGGCCCCTCCTTCAGGACACCTCTAGTGTCATTTAGTAGGTAAGGGAGATGCATCTCTTACCATTCCAGGATTGCATGATGTTGAGTGCAGATTGGGCATCAGAAGACCGAATTGCATTTGCCCTCCAGCGTCCTCTTGGTCATGTGACTTTAAGCTGAACTAAGTGATCTCTAAGGTCCCTCCCAGTTCTAAGCTCCACAAATTCAAGAGGGTGCACACAAAAGATATGGGGAAATACATACCTTTTTTCATTTTCTTATATATCAGCCATTAAAATAATTTCTATTCTGTATGCATTTTGGTACCTTGGTTTGGTACCTTTGGTACTTTGTGTTTGGGAGAGATATAGAAATATTTGGAATTCTATCTCCCCTTTCTTATACCTTTATGTGAGAGATGTTTACATTTGATGCAGTTACATTTCTTAGATTCATCTCCACTAGAAAGATAGCAGTGGTTGGCAGTGATTTACAACCAACTCCCTATAAAACTATGCAAATCACAGCGGGAAATTAGCTATAGAGAAATTTCTGAGCTTGATGATATCATGGAATATGATGGAATGATTATCATAGTGACCACGTTTGCCAAGTACTTTGTATATCACCTCTCGATGGATCCTCATGAGAGCCCTGCTAGCATTGTCTCCACTTTGCAGATGAGGAAATTGACCCCAGGCATCACCCCAGCTGGTATGTGACTAAGGCAGCCTTCAGGACCAAGTCGAGCTTTCCATCCACTACTTCAGCATTTTCATCCATGGCTCTTCTGTGCTGGGTGACATTTTTATCAGTGGCAATAACAACAGTAATAATGCCAGGTGATGTTTACATAATGTTTTGAAGCCTCCAAAACACTTTGCCTACATTATCGCATTTGACCATCGCACAGTTCTGGGGGGTAGGTACTATCACTAGCATTGGGATAAAGGCATACTTAATCAAATATGCAGATGCCTCAAAGCTAGGAGAGATGAATAATACAAACAAGGCAAGCAGATGGGCTGTGACAGGTGGGTGGGCAGAGGCAAACATAATGTCTCCAAAAGTTGGCTTTTTGTATCTCGTTGTTATAATAGTGTTTTTATGGTAAAGTTTAGTTGTTAAAATAAAGGATTTTTTACTTAATAAAATAATGCCCTTGTTAATTGAGTATTCAGTAAGTTTTTACTTTAAAAACAAGAATAAAATAAAATTCCCTGAATACAAAGCCTAATTAATTGTGCTATCTATGAATATATTGGATGACAGAATCAGAATTCAGAAAGACTTCAGCAGGCTAGGATGATAGGTCAAAGGGAATGAGGAGGAATCTAACAGTGCTAATTTAACATCCTACATTTGGGTTAAAAAAAATCAACTAGACAAGTATCTGATAGGGGAAATGTGATTTGAACCCAGCTCATATGAACTAGACTTATGGGTTGTGGTGGCTCGCAAGTACAATGGGAATCAATAATCTGACACAGTAACCAAAAATTCCCATGATCTTAGGCAACATTAATAGACACGTGTCATCCAGAAGAAGGAATGGTGGAGGTTCTGCCCTGACCAGACCTCATTTTTGTGTAGGAGCAGGTATCCATCACTTAAGGTAGATCTTGCTTCACCTTCTTTGTTGCTTCTCCAATGTGGGTGAACGTTGTACCTGGTTTTTGAAGCCTCCTTGAGTCAGGACTCTGCAGCAACACAGGCAGCTATGATACTAACCCACATTCTTGCCTATGAATCTCCAGTGTCTAGCACAGTACCTGGCAGACCGTAGGCATTTAATAAATGCTTGGTGAATGAATTGAATAAAGTGACTTGCCCTAGGTCACAATGATATTATGCATGACACAGAATTTGAGACTAGGTCAGGTTGATTCCAAGGTCATCAACCATCAGAGAACATTATTCCATCTTTCATGATTTTTCCCAAGGGAATTGGAGTCAGAGAGACTTGGATTCTAATCATGCCTGAAGTTCTTCCTGGCCGTATGACTTCCTAACCTCTCTGAGGCTCAGTTTCCTCATCCTTCCCTAGTCAAAAAGGGCATGATCATGGGGCATACAGCAAGGATCAAATGAGATGACGCTTGTGACAGGTTTTATAAATCTGGGTGTTCTTTATAAGAGGGAGGTGTCAATAAGTGTTCTGTGGCAGGTTCTTTTCAAATAATGGTGTCATTTTATCTCATTAAATCCTCCCCTCACCCCACCAAAAAACAACACCCAGCCACATACAGCTTTATTGTGTCCTAACTAGAAACTGTTTGAAAAAGGCAGATTTGTACTAGCTTTGCTAATACTAAATAAACACCAGAAGACGCCAGGCCCATCTGTCAGACTGCCTGGTGAAAGTGCTTAACAGGAAATGAAGCCACATGTAAAGGCCATCAAATATTCAGCAAGGGAAGAGATGCTGAAACCCTCCTGCTGCTCATTGGCCTCACCTGCTGAGCTGAGACTCCTTGTGAACAAGACAGATCGGATGCTTACTGCTACAAAAGAAGACTCAATGTGGCAGGCAGCCCAAGAACCCAGGAGAGAAACCTGAGTTCTTTCCCTCCTGATCCTTGTTCAGTGCATCAGAGAGGGAGAGAGGAGGGAAGAAGCATTTCCTTCAGATGGAAAGAAAAACTCAGCTTTGTTTTTGATGGAGAGAGTGGGGAACCTCCCTGGACTTTCCCCTCCTCTCTTGAAAAAAAGTACTTTTAATTTTAGCCTGTGAATCTGGTGATTATAGTCTTTGTTGGTTAAAACTCTTTAATAAGTTATCTAACCTACATTGGTTGTAGGTAGATCAGATGAACTCTGCAGCCACTTCCCACTCTAAGTCTGTATTTGAGCTGTCTGTGTGGTTCATTAGCAAGTTGAGGGGAGAGAGCACACCCTGCTTATTCTGAATATAGCATTTTAGTGAGAAGTCTTTCTTGGAGATGGGCTAAAATTAGTGCATGTCTGAATGAATGAATGAATGAATGAATGAATGAATGAATGAATGAATGAATATGAAGCATTTATTAAGCTCTTATTTTATGGTAAGAAAACTATGTCAAAGACAGATTTTGCCCTCAATGAACTCACACTCAAATGGGGAAAACAATATATCCTACCTGACAAAGAGGTCAAAGAAGTGGCAAAGTCCTTTTAGTCAATCTCCAAGTCATTTTGAAAGGGGCAGGTAACACACATATCTACATACCCACAAGTATGTATGTGTAGTCTATGTGTACAGAAATCATCTATGCAAAGGTCCCTGTTAGCTCTAGAATTGTCAGCCTTTGCGCTATGGTCTCATTATGTCAATTCATTATGAGGTGGGCTAAAGAAAGTGTTACTCCCATGTACTTAATCATCACCTCCACAAATGAGAGAGAGAGGAAATAAGAGGCAATGGAAAAGAGAAGGAGGAGGGGGAGAGAGATAAGAGAAGAGATGGGGAGGAGTGAGGGGAGAGAAAAGAGATGGGGAGGAAGGAGGGAGGGGAGAGAGAAGAGATGGGGATGAGGGAGGGAAGGGAGAGAGAGAATAGATGGGGATGAGGGAGGGAAGGGAGAGAGAGAGAAGGAGAGAGAAGTGGAGAGAGAGAAATATTTTATGAGGAATGCCTCCTTTGGAATCTAATTTGGGGTATATTGCTTAGATCAAATTTTTGGTCTAACTGCTGATTTAGCTGTCAAATAACAACTTGGAAGTTATAATCTATGTACACATATATATTTATAGATTATAATTTTCAAGTTATTTGGCAGATCATATATATAAAATCTGTCATATGTGCATATAGAAATAGAAAATCTGTCATAGATATGTATATTTTGTCATATATATGTATGTTCTGGGACATGCTAATTGGTGAACTTGTTGAAAGCGTTCTCCTTCTGGAAATGTTGACAAAATTGAACGAGTAGACTTTATTAGGTCTTTTTCTAAAATAGTCGTCTGAGAAGTCAAAATGTCCTTGAAAAAAATGGATAGTACAATTCTCAGGAAAAAGATATGTTTCCCAAAAGCTTTACCAGGCCTCAGGATGCTCCTCCTGACTGAGAAAACAGATGATTTCCTAAGAGGCGATGTGGTACAAAGAGCCCTGGGGTTCAAGCTACAGGATTGGGGTTCCTGACCACTGAGCACTTCCTCGATCATAACTTAGAACTGCAGGATCCCAGGGCTAGCCCGGGTTTCTGAAACAATCTCTTCTGCCTGACACCTCAAAAAGAATTCCCTCTAAACCTATCCACTATTTGTTAAGTTCTCCCTTCTAACAAGATTCAGTATCTCCCTATTACCTGTAGCATACAATCCAGACTCTAAATGTTTGGTATTTAAAGCTGTTATCTGTTCTCATGACTCTCTATCACTCTGTACATTCTAGCCCAACAGACCTTTATGCTTTTTCTTGAATAAGTCCCTCTCCCCCCTCCACATTCATGCATAGGGCTCCCTCCCCGCTCCACATCCAGGCACAAGCCCCTCTTCCCTACCTAGACGACCTGCCCTGCCCTTTGCTGCATTGCAGTGTTCTATCAGGTGACAGTTCCTGCCCGAAGCCTTTCCACGTTCTCTTCCTTTTTAGGGCTCTTCCTCCCTCTCCACAGCTGAAATCCCATTCATTTCTATCTACTTACCTGGTGCCATATTGTTTCCCCATCACAATTTAGGCTTCTTGGAGTAGGGTCTCTTTTGTTGACGTGTTGTAGAACCTAGTTCACTCGCTACCTGGCATTATAGCAAACCCAGATTAAATGATCATTGACTTTACAGAGGTATCATGATATAGTAAATAAGAGAGCTGGTCTTAAAATCAGAGAGACCTGGGTTCAAGTCTTCCCTATGATAGACCCTGGCTGTCTGACCTAGGACAAGTGGCTCCGAAGACTCTAAGTTGCAGAGTTGAGAGCTTCATAGATAAGATCCCTATCACCTATATCTGACAAGGAGTTGGCCAACCTTTGCTCAAACTTTTAAAATGAAAAATGAGTAGATTGGATTAGAAAAATGATATTCAACAAATAGAAAAGGGGAGTATTAAGCCATACATGATGTCTATGGGCTCCTCATCTGACATTTCTCAACAAATGATCTCCAGGGTTCCTTCTAGCTCTAAAGCTCTGCTGTATGACCTTAGAGTTGGACAAGCCCATCACTGCTGTGGTCTCTTCTAGTTCTAAAGCTTATCCTATGTATTCATAATAGCTAATTATAAAATCTTCCTTTCTAATTTCCTCAGCAAATTATCTCTCATTGAAAACTGGCTTTCATTCTTTAGCAGTTTAATCAGTCATCTAACCCATGTTGTTTGTGGGGAGTCACACTCTCTATACCCTGCGTTGAATCTTCAGTGTCTCAGTGATAGGCATGTCAACACCTTGTCTGGGAACCAGTCATGATTTGGCACCTACAGTATCAAGCAGGCACATATTCAGTGTCCTTAATCAGATACCTGCCAGGACATCCCATAGCATAAAGAATGAGGCTCAGGGATGAACCAAGAAAGGAGACAAAGTCTTGAGTATTCCTTCATGAGGGAGAATAGACTAGAGAGGGTTGAAAGCTTAATGAAGGAGATATCATAGAGGAGAAAAAACCTGCTCATTAACCAGAGCAGCTTTCCAGAACCTGGAAAAGATGAGGGACCTCGAGCAAGAGATCAAAGGGCAGCTAAGAATATCTGAAAGTAAGAGGGTAATATTCAGAGGGGCCATATTTGATCTCAGTGAGTTAAGTTATCAGACCCAGCTGATTTACATCCCAAGATACAAAAAGCGGGAACTAATGATATTGCATAGCCATTGCCAATGAGCTTTCAAGATTCTGGAGTAGAAGAGGTGCCACGGGACTGGAAAGGGGCAAGTGTTCTGATTTTATCCCCAAAGGGGGGCAGGGGGAGAAAATGGAATCTGGAACCTATATACCTAAGAGTTTGCCTTTGATTCCTAGAAAATTTCTAGAATGTAATGTCATGGTCATGACAATCTAAAAAAAAGAAGAGACAATGCAAAGAAGTCCAACTTCATGAGAAGTTGTTCAACCTTCATTGCTGAAGAACACCATGCCACCAGAGAAATGAGGATGTGACTTGCACTTGACTTTGTTTTGAGTGAGGGAGGACTGTGCAAGGTCAACAGCCTCACTTCTCCTCCAGAGCCTCATATTCCTTTTGCACATTTAGTTATTCAATTAGGACATCTGGGAAATGCTGGAATAGTGTTCACCTAGGGTTCAGAAGAACATTTTGCAGGTTCCTTCGTGTTATTCTTTTAAATAAGAAGTAGAGTTGTGGATGATTGGGCCCAAAGAGTAAATGGTTATTCTTTATACGTCCTTCTTTATAAAGGAGATTTTAGGTTGGCTTCAATCAACCAATCAATCCACAAAGACAAAGCATAGTGTTGGTGGTGAACATTTTCTCTTCTTGGTCCCAGAGGTCACAACTTGAAGCAACCATCTGAAATTGAAAGGACAAAGGTTTTGGTTTAAATTAGCAACTACTTCCTAACAATCAAAGAAATATTTAAATAAAAGGACAACCTCCAACCATCATATGATTTCCAAACGGAATGTTGTAGAGAGAATGATCAAGTTTGGTCAAGTACTGGTTAGACTTTTTGGCAGCCTCATAGATATCTTCTAAATCAGAGACTCTAGAATCATGGCATCCTATAATTATCCAAATATGATATGGACCTCCTGTACCTTGGGAATCCCACTAGGAAAATGCTAAAGACTATATCTTAGGTCAGCTTCCCATAAGCAAATTTCAAGACAACTGCCCAAAATATTTGGTGACTAAACATGATTCATCAGAACCTAAGAGATCTTAGACATCCGTTAGTTCAGCCCCAAGCCCTCATTTCTCCATTTCTCCATGGAGTTGCCATGGTGTAATAAAAAGGGCAGTAAATTTGAACATCTGAGGACCAGAGTTCACATCATGCCTCTGCAATTTGTGAATCATTGAAAGTCTCTGGATTTCAGTTTCTTCCTCTGTTAAATGTGAGGCTTAGACTTCTGGTTCCCAAGGTCCTTTTCAACTTTAAATCTATGACCATTCACTAGTGCAAAAATCATTTCAGGGCATACCATGTGCAAAGCATGAAGACAACTATGAGTCTTAGAAGACACAAAAGTATACTTGATAAATACATATCAAAAAAAATCTGTTGTGTATATTCAACAAATATGTTAGATATGTTAGAAAAAGATATTTAGACAAATATGTAGACCAGCTACATATATTAGACAAATAATTCTATAGAACCATAAATATGTAATAGCTAATATCTTAGAAAAATGTGTTAGCTATATCAGATACAAATATTAGGTAGAGTTGATAAGCACTTATTAGACAAATATAGTTAATGGGCATATTAGATATGGTAAAGGCATTAAATAAATATATGATAGAGGAGTATTAATTATGTTACATATAAGAAAGACAGTTTAGAAAAATATATTGAAATACTAGATATTTATATATATATAGATGAGATTAAGAGATTAGCCATGTTACAATAGATAAGATATTTATCATATACCAGATAAGAGCATTATATACATATACATATGGATATGTATATGTATATATACATATATATATTATGAAGTACATACTAGATTGCCACATTTGTGATGTGACAAAAGGAACTGTGTTTGGGGTGTTGGAGGACTTTGGTTGGAATCTCAGCTCTATTTCCTATCAATCTGACCTAGGGTAACTCAGTTCCTCTCTTTGGACCTTGATTTTCACATCCATAAAATGAGAGGCTTTAGTCTAAATAGCTGCTAAGATTCTTTCCAACTCTAAATTATTTCTAAATGAGTTAGAGGCAGCATGAGAAAGGCTGTGCATTTAGGATCAAGAGAGCTCTGATGTGAATTTATGTGAGACTCTGGACAAGCCACTGCCCTGAGTCTCAGGGCCTTGTTATGCAGCCTATAAAATGAAACAAGTGGACTTAAAAAGTGCTAAGTTCCTTTCTACCTTCAATTCTATGGCATAAAGTTTTTACAAGGTTGTTGCCCAGCAAGTACAGTCATTCAGTATCATTCCGAGCACAGTTCACCACATGGAAGGCAGCCTATTTCCTGGAAAGCTATTCAAAGAAAAGAACTCAATGTCACTTGAGTCCAGAATACATTTTTATGATGATGATGGCAGGAGATCAGAGTCTTTAAAAATATCCCCATGCATAATAAGAGCTCTGACCTATCTTCTAAATTTCTACTTTCATGATTCAGGAAAACATCTACATAAGACTTTTGAAGAAAGCTTCCATAACCTCAGAGTGAAAACTGAGTTCATTTTTGTCTCTAAAATAATTAGCTGAAAATACATCATTGGAAACCAAGTATCTGCATGTATATCATGTGTCTCAGATGGTACAAAATGGGCCACAGTACAGGATTCTTTATTTCAGTGCTCTCTTGGAAGGAACAAAAATGCAAATTTATTAATCAAGGAGATAGAGACTAGACTTGGGCTTTCACAGACATTTCTGTATAGTCTTTGAGGTCAGTCCGAGTCATTGAGAGGCTCTGGGATTCACTCAAAGTCTCCCAGCACTATGTATCAAAGTCAGGACTGGAACCTAGGTCTTTCTTGACTCTGAGAATGTTCTCTGCCCCCAATGCTACGCTTTTCAATTCTGATACTGATCAGGGATGGTTTTATTCAATTGGATTCAACTGACATTTATTAAATCACCTTCGTTACCTACTGTGCTTGACATCAGGGAATGTTAAGACAAAAAATAAATTCCCTGTCCACAAGGAGTTCATTTTGTATTGGGAGAAAGCAATGTGTACATAAATGAGCAAATACAAAGTAATTTCCAGGAGTTGAGTGGCACTAAGAACTGGAATGGATCCTGGAATTTGCTGGAGCCAGCTCAACCCCAGCTCATGAGACCTGATGGTTAAATGTTCAGCGCAAGCATTTGCACCTCATAAATTATCAAATGCTGCAAATCAAGACCTGGTGTATTATTTTGCTGATGATCTGGACTTAAGAAAGTGATGGAGAAAATGTAAAAAATGCAGATTAGACTTTGAAGTATGCTGTTAGTTTTAAGAGATCTGATTGTTAAACATTTATTAGCAAACCACTGGGTAGATCAGGAAAAATCTTGTATAGGAAATACTTGTTCCCTGAGTTGAGCTACAAAAAGATCCTGGGACTCCAAGGGCAAAAAGAAAAGCAAGGACCCAGACGCAATGTGTGGAAATTCTTCTTTTTAAGCTAGGCTGGATGAAATGTAGAGTGGATTAGGGAGAGAGCAATGTGAAATCTTTCTGGAAAGACGGAGAAATCGGACTGTGAATGGCCTTCTATGCCAAATAAAGGAGTGTGTGTATTATCCTAATAATAGGATAAGGGAGTCACTGATGCTTCTTAGCAGAAGAGTGGCAAGCCATTGCTGTGCTTTAGGAATGGGAATGTGGTTGAGGTGTGCTGGATGGATTAGAAAGGGGAGCAGTAGGGAGAGGAACCAGGTAGTCTAGACTCTAGGACAACGAATTCCAGTAAAGGGGGATCAGAAACTGCCGTTCTAGAACTCTCTACTAAAGGTCAAGAGAGTTTCAGAATAACAGTGTCTTCCTAGCTTCTAAATGGTGATACAAATTTTAATATGACAAAAATTTGAAGTTTTCTTCCTTGTGGTCCAGGAAAATGTTTTCTTTTTCTTTACAGACAAAGAAGAATTTGGATAATCTGTCCCTCTGAGATGTGTTGGTTAAAAAAAAAGAAAATGCACTGCCTTTCAGATATATGGTTAGAATGAATATTTTAGACCTTCAGTGTAAATTCATTAAAATAATAGCAACCATTGAGCTATTTATTATTTCAACTGTTTATTTTGGTTATTTTTTATTTATTAAATTTAAATTGTCTTGATGCTTAAATAGCTCAATTCAACAAATACCTGGCAAAATTAGTGCTGACTTTGCCCAAGGCTTTGGAGATACAAAGTCTAAAAGGAATAGTTCCTGTCTTTAAGCAACTTGCATTCAACTAGGGGGATACAAAACATACACAGATAAGTAAATGTGGTGTCCCTCAGCCTCCACTTTCCCAAGTGGTCTTGTTTTCATAGATTGGGAGTCCCAGAAAGTTTGCAAAAACTAATTACCTTCAAGGTTATATTAATTAACCCTGAAAGACTGGTGTTTCTAGTACTGCTACTCGAGGACCTTTGGGGTACCTCTCAAATTTTGAGCTAGAGGTCTTTGATTTTCCCCTCATGGAGCCCTCATGAAGTTATGCTAAGGTGCATCATCTACTGGGTACTAAAGATTGGTGACTTTAGTCTATATCTGATTTCTCTCCATCACAGCAATTTATGACCCCTGAAGGTACCACTCTCCATGGGTGACTGTCGTTTCCATCCATGTGCAGGCACTCTGTCAATGTTTACTACTGCTTGGACAGCAGCTACCATCACCTTTAGTGAACTCCCTTACGAGCTCTGGTGACCAACAGGGTCCTTCATAGGACCTCTGGATCACAAGGTTAATATCTGGACATGTCCTCTTCAGAGTCCCCATTCTCTGATTATTAATAAAGAATAAACCCACAAGAAACAAGATCATCATATACTCACAGACACATGGTTACGAGGTAGAGAGAACATAGCTTTGTTGCCACTCCCCTAGCCAGTAGCTCACAGCAATCTCCACTTAAAACCACCAAGAAAACATATTCAGACATCATCCGGTGACATTTTGCTATGTATACTCAGATGTGACCCAACCAAGCCTGAGTTACTGGTTTTCTCAGCTCTACAGGCAATTTATATCATCACATAATACCAATGCCAAAGGATCCTAGCAGTGAGCTGACTCCACCCCCAAACCCCCCCGTCCATGGACTGTCAGCAGAAGGAGAATATTTGCATGTGTTCAAGGACTGAGTCATTCCCCATGACATAAATAGGAGTCAATTTGAGGAAGAAGAAAGTATAGAAACGGAGTGATCAGGAATGGCTTCCCAGAGGAGGGAAGAATCAATAGGCTGAAGAGAACCTTGGAGGAATTGAAGGCTTCCAAGGAAGAGAGGCAAGGAGGGAATGGATGCTCAAAGTGCAAATGCACTGAGAGGGAGTTTGGGGAATAGCTTGTGGAGAAGGAAATAGTAAGAATTATGTTCATTAAGCTACTGTAAAAGGCTTAAAAAAAACAGACGGAAGAATTTGTATTACATAGTATCCTACAGGTGTTGTAAGATATATATTGTATCCTATAGATAGTACTGACCATTCTTTCAGTGGGGGTACTGGCCTTGGGCTTTCTACAGTCTTTCCACTGCTCTAGAAACACAAGAAGTGCCGCTGTGGCTAAAAGAGTCCCTGGTCCTGGGGCTGCATACCACATGGATGAGAGAGCACACTGGAATCCTAGGAAAGGCAGAAATGAGATCAACAAAGCATAGACTTAGCACTGGAAGGCATTTAGAGGCAATCTAGACCAAGGGCATTGTCAAGAAAGCAAATGAGGTCCCTGAGGTCTGTATTTCTATAGAGAAGACACATTCAGAGGGGAAAGGAGAGGAAAAGTGCTCTTTACTCTCTGGACTCCGCCTACCTTTCTATTCTTCATACGCTTCGTTCTGCTCAATGAAGACTATGAATAAAATACGTTGGCTTTCTTGGTGTTTCTCTCATATCATTTTCTATCTCCTGACTCTGTACATTTTCACTGGCTAGCCTCCATACTTGGAATGTTCTAACTCCTCCTGTCTCGGGGCTTCTTTCAAGTCTCTTCATGAGACTTTTCCAGGTTCATCCACTGCTAGTGACTTCCTTCCCTGGGAGATTGCCTCCCATCTACACTCTCTCTCTCTCTCTCTCTCTCTCTCTCTCTCTCTCTCTCTCTCTCTCTCTCTCTCTCTCTCTTTCTCTCTCTCTCTCCCTCTCTCTCTCTCTCTTTCTTTCTCTCTGTCCCTCACTCTCTCTCTCTCTGTCTTTCTGTCTCTCTCTGTGTATCTCTCTATGTCTCTCTCTATCTCTCTCTGTCTCTCTCTCTCTGTCTCTCTCTTTCTCTCTCTCTTTCTCTGTCTCTGTCTTTCTGTCTCTGTCTCTCTCTGTCTCTGTCTCTTTCTCTCTCTCTGTCTCTCACTGTCTCTCTCTCACTATCTCTCTCACTTTCTGTCTCTCTCTGTCCCTCACGCTCTCTTTCCCTCTCTCTGTCTCTCTGTGTCTCTCTGTCTATCTCTGTCTCTCACTGTCTCTCTCTGTGTCTCTTTCTCTCTATGTATCTGTCTCTGTCTCTGTTTCTCTTTCTCTCTCTCTCTCTCTCTCTCTCTCTCTCTCTCTCTCTCTCTCTCTCTCTCGTATGTGTCTATATAATCATAGAGCATCTATAACACATAATATATGACAGTGTGGAGAGAGAATGAAAATCAGTTCATATTGTTTGGGTGTTGTCTCCCCATGGGAATGTGAGCTCCCAGAGCCATGCTTTTGCTTTTCTTTGCATTGCCCTTGCTTGGTTAGCGTACTATCTGGCAAACAATAAGTATTTAATAAGTATTTGTTAACTGACTGACACACTCTTAAGCCACTGCAGGATTTTAGAACATCAGAGCTGAAAAGAACCTACAGAGACCAATTGGCCATGTCTCCTAATTTGATTTTTGAGGAAACTGAGGAATCCCTCCACCCAAAGGTTTAGTGATGTGCCCTGAAGTCCAACAGCTAGCAAGTAGCTGAGGCAGACCAAAAAGCCAGGTCTCCTGCCTCCCAGGCTAATGCTTTCTCTCTGCCAGGGTGGCTTTTATTAAAAAATAAAAGATGTCCAATGCTCATGGGCTTCCTGACCATCCTGGATGCTCCCTATTAGACATGTAATCAAGCATGTAATTGGCTCCTGTCCCACTTTTCTGTGAATATGACTCTCTTCACATTCCATGAGACAGCCCATTACTCTTCAGAGACTGAAGAGCAGAGAGGGGGGACTGCGACAGAGAGATCTTTCCTAATGAAAGAGACAAGGACCGTGGCAGTAGTGTTCTTTCCCATTTTCAGTGTTTGCTCTTCTTTTGTAGGTTTGCCACAGTCCTTGGCTCTTCTTTGCACTGTTTTTCATCTGCTGGTGCCTAATTCTAAAAAATCAGTAAAAAACCCTCCCCTGTAACTTCAGACAAGCTCATTCTCTCTCCTCCAGCCCCACCCACTCCAATCCCCAAGAGAACATCAAAGGTTCCATTTCTACAGAATTCACATTAGAAGCTGTGTGACCATTGGCAGGTGGCTTCATCTCTCTGGGCCTCACTTTCCTGGCTTGTAAAATAAAATAACAACAACTGTAGTATTTACTACAAGAAATATAAATTAAGTCATTCATGAATGAATGAAAAAGTCAACAATCAGTCAGAAAACAAGCATGTAGTAAGTGCTTGCTACATGTCAAGCCCTAGCCTAAATGTTAGAGGATGCAAGTAGAAAACTTGTGACCCCATTTGGGTTTTGGTTTTTTTTGGCTACAACATGGCCAAGGGACAGACCCAGTGGGATGCATGGGAAGGTTCCTCGGGTTATGTTGCAGATGAGATGGCAAGGCAGGGCATGAGGGCCAGTCATTGCCATTACTACTTTTGCTTTGTGTGGCAAGGAGATATTTCTTTTCATCTGAGTTCTTCTTTGGTTCCTGGATGTGCCTGGTTTAGTGTATTTCCAGGACACTGAGAGGTGGAGATAAGATTTAAGGAACAGATCTACTATTTCTTTGCTATTGGAAATTTTCCCTATCAATGCCTTCTTGGCAACTTGTAATCTTCAAGACTTGCCCAGAGCACTGAGATATTAATTGACTTGGCCATGGTTACAGTCAGTGTGTGTCAGAGCAGGGTCTTGAATCCCAGTTTTCCTGGCATTGAGAACAGCTTTCTCCCCATTATGCCACAACAGCTCTGATCAGATGAAATGGGTCACATTGAAAAGCAAGATGCTAGATTTCTGGCACTAACATGATTTGGTCCTGATCAGTGACCCCAAGTGGCATGCTTCATAAATGCAGGTTAGATCGACTTGTGTGCTTCAAAGTCCATAAAAGTTTGGCAAGTACAAAAATTCCAGATAGCTACCATGGACAGGGAGCTAGATTTTGTAGTAATATTAAAGAGAGGAAAAGAACAGAGTGAAAAATAGAGTAAATCTAACTAAGAACATAACTCACCTTCCTCAGTAGAAATATCTGGAATATTTTTTCTTATAAATCTAAAATCAATTTCACCCAATAAACAGCACAGTAGGTAAGAAGACTGAACTTGGAGACAGGGAAACTTGAGTTCAAATGCCATCTCAGACACTTACTTAGGTATGTAACCCTGGGCAAGCCATTTACCATCCTTCAACCTCAGTTTACTCATCTCTAAAATGGCCTCACACTGACCTCACAGGGGGGTTGTGTGGATCAAATGAGATATTTGTAAAGCACATTGCAAACCTCGGCGCACTATATAAATGCCACCTGTTAATGATTTTTCTGACTGAACTATTACCATATGTCCAAGGAGTTGTGCTGGATGCTGTGAACACAAGGACATTCTCTTGGTGGGAGGCAGGGATGGCTGTACACAGATCAGTATTGTTAATACCAAATCTACACGAAGTTAAACAAAGTCATTTCTAGAAGGTGAGAGAACTAATAACCCAAAAGAAACATGACCATTCTGGCTCTAGGTTTTCAGCTCCATCAAGCCACACAAAGGCATAATGTTTTTTGTTTGTTTTTAAACCATTCTTTCTACTTCAAAATCCTTCCCCTTCATCCTTGGCCAACAGTCTCCTATTCCAGGTGTTAAAACAGAGGTCCTGGCTCTGGCCTCACATTTCTTTCACACTCACCTATAATTGGACATTTGTTTGGGATAACTTCTTGGGGAGAGGAAGAAGAAAGGAATGCTTTCTTTTAACTTGTTCTCATAACTCCAGTGTGACTGAATTATTTTCCAGGTGGAGTTCTAAGAAATTAGCATTTCTCAGTTATTCACTAAACATAGGTGAGTTGGTTGTAAAATGAAAAAATAAAATAAAAATTAAATCAAATGAATATCCTGAGAGTACTGGGGTAAGCTTTCTATCTTCTTATTCTGCTTATTCAGGCTTTAAGAACAGAAAAGGCTAAATCATTTTAGAATCATTATATAGACCATGTTGTAAGCAATTTGGAAATTGCTTCTCAGTGCATAAGAGTTTGCTTCTAGACTAACGAAAATCTGATTTGATCAGTGTCAGTACTAGCTGTCTCAATCAATCAACCAATAAGAATTTATTAAGCACCTTCTGTATGCTAGATATCTTAGAGTCTAGTAGTGCAGTTGGCAATCCCTTCATGCCTCAGTTAGGAAGGTCTCCTAGTGGCCAAGTTTCTGATGTCTAGTTTCCTCAAGAGGAAATAGTACATAAATATGACGAAACTAATCAGAGAAAATCATTCTCATTGTCTTTATCCTGAAGGAGGGGTAAGAAAGACAAGAAATGCCAATGAAGAGCTAAAACAAGTAGATGAATGAGAGAGATGTTTGCCAACCTTCATAAAATTGGTTGAGTGATAAATCCTAAGACTTGAGTCTCTCTCCCCAACTCAGAGATCTCCACTACTGCCTCCCTCTTGCTTCTAGTGTGTAATATAAACACTTCAGTTTGGCATTTAAGGTCTCTCTCGATATGATGCCAACCTCCCTCTCACATTATTTCATGATATTCCTCTTCACCTACTCTATATTCTGGCCCCACTGGTCTCCTGACCATTACCCAGATTCAACACGCAATCTCCTATCTCCATGGATTTGCACAGGCTGTCCTTCCTGCCTGGAATGCCCCCCCTCCTCCACCTCTACATCCCTTTGAGACTTGGTTCAAGCACAGTCTCCCATAGGAGATTACTTCCTAAGGCATGTAGTCCCTAGATCTCTCTCCTTCCTAAAATTATTTGTATTTACATTTTTATTTGTTGCACACACAGGTCCAGAGAAGTGAGTTGGCTTGCCCAAGGTCATACATTACCTAGTAAATAGACTTATGGATGCGGAAACGTAACATTTCCTAATGTTGCCTGTTTAAAGGTAACTATGATAGAATGCCTCTGTGCATGATAAAATGCAGAGACCATCCACCTTTAACTCTGTGTCCCAGGTGCTTAATAAAGTCTTGTTGATTGATGAGAAAATTCAATTATCCACAATATTCCTCTCTCCTCCTATCTTTGATTACTGAAGCATTAATGTGGCTATCCCTCTGCATGCATAAATTGTGCTCATGCATCGTTTAAGGCTCCTTTTTATCCTGGAGATGCTGGTCCTGAGGAATGACAAGAGGAGACTCCGCCCCTTCCCTCCTTCACATTGGTTTTGACTCCAAAGCTCCTGACAACAGTGATCACCATTCCTGAACCTGTAGCTGGCCATGGTCTTCTTCTGTTCCCATTCCTTTCTGAACCTTCTCTTCTTCTCCACATCATCCAGAAATGGGGAAATAAAAGACAACCTTCATACATTAATCATACTCTAATTGCCAGGGACAGATAGAATTCTAACTAGATTCTAGACAGGAAAGTTAAATATTTAGTGTTTGTATTATTTCAGAAAGACCAATTTCTCCTTGACATGCTGTGTCACCAAGAAAATAAAATGTTTCTGATCTTGCGCTTAGTATAAATTGCCAGGATTGGCCCCTGATTTCAGGGAGCGTGGTGATTTGAAAGGGGATTATTAGAGGCATAGACAGTAGGATACTCATTTCCCTGTTTATTTATACTTTTGTAACATTCTTTTAAAAATGTTCTCTGGAAATTCAGGTGTGTCATGTATGTCTTACTAAGCTATCATCATAACATACAAAAATCCATATATGATCTAATTTATATTATTTAAGATGTATACAGATTCTAAAAATGGTATTCAAACTACATTGAACAGCTATACTTTCTCTAACATTATTCCCTAAAAGGAAAAACCAACAGTGCCCTCCTCCCAATCCTCTGTTCACTAAAAAGCTTTAAAATAGGCAGATTTTTATTATTAATTCATGTTTGATTCTTTGTAGGAGAAGGGATGATCCACCTCTGAATCTTGCCTGAGGTCTTTCTTCAGTCCCCTCCACTGCTTGTGCCTTTCCTTTGAGACTACCTTGAACCTATTCTCCAGCTCGTGTGTGTGTGTGTGTGTGTGTGTGTGCGTGTGTTTGATTGCCCCTTCACAATGTGAGCTCCTTGATGTGTTTCCCTGAGGAGACATCTCCATTTGGGGTTTGTGCCCCCTCTATCCCTAGCACTCACTTATCCATGCTTGTTGAAGTAAAGCCTGTCGTTCATTTGGACCCAATTCTTTATGTGACCTTAGGATGATAGAACATCTTAGGAAGCACCTTTTCTCCCCTCAAGTGTGTAAAGAGGGAGATTTCTAAGGGAGAGAAAATGAGAAATTTGGTCAAAAATATGAAAATTCCTGGAGAGCAGTCATCAAGTTTTACTTCAAATAAGTCCCTGATTTTTCCATACTTGAAAACTCATTAGTAATTTATCACAGACACACTCTTTGATTTCTTCCATGTTTTTTTATGATCTGAAATTAAGGCCAAGCCTTTGACTTGAAAAGAAAGCAGCCTTAGGTTAGGTCCATGGACTTCTTAATTGTCAGGGCCCAGCATGGATCTTTCAGGCCCAGGGTCTCCCCATTCAGTGCCAGCAAGGGGCCCCAGTGGGCCACTCAGAGTCTTTGGTTGTATCACAAGTGCACTGCGAATTGCTGCTGATTGGCTCTCTTTGCTCTCCCTACTCCTCAATGCCTCCCACCTCCTGGCAAGGTCTTTCAGATCCTGACTCTGTCATCCAGCATGGCTGCTGTCAATCCTGACTGTGTCATCTACAGATTTTTGCCAGTCTCCTCTCTATATCATCAGGACATTTTAGTAAAGATGTTGGGAGACACCGAACCAAGGACAGAGGCCAATCATGATGGAGAGCTGAGGATAAGAACTGAAGGATGTTTAGATTGAAGACAAGAAGTCCAGAGGGAGGGGTACGTAATGGCTCTCCCCAAGTACTGTCCTAAGGAAGAGTGCTTCTATTTTCTTTCTGCCTGTCCTCAGAAGGCACATTAGAAGTAATGGGTAGGAGTTGCAAACAGTCCAATTCAGCCTTTATGTGAGGAATACCTTCTGAACTTAGAGCTATTGGAATGGTGAATGGACTCCTCATCGTGCAGTAAGTTCCTTTTCACTAGAGGTCTTCCAACAAAAGCTGCATGGCCTGGAGACACTGGAATTAAGGATTTGTTTTTTTTAAGTGGTGCGCTGGACTGGATGACCACTCCATCCTCTTCCATCTCTGAGGTTCTGGAATTCTTTAATACTGTTAACTCAGTAAAGACCTTTATCCAGGCAGATAGAAATCCTTTAAGCAACATTCTTTGGCTACCATTGGTCAATTAACCCTCCACAATCCATTGTATCAAAAAAATGCCATAGAGAAATCACTGAGCTTTGGAGTCACAGGACGTGGGTTCTAATCTCAGCTCCTCTAATTAGAACTTGTGTGACATTGAGCAAACCACCCAGTTCACTGGGTTTTGGTTCCCTCATATGTAAAAAGGAAAGAAAATTAAACTTGGAACCACCATATTTGAGTCTGAATACTAACTATGCCATTTACTGAATTGTGACCTTGGGTGACACCAGTCTGGAACTCAGTTCCTCATCTGTAAAAAGAATAGATGGGACTAGATAATCTTTAAGGGCTCTCCAGGAATAGACCTCTAGTTGGCTCCCATCCTAAAGAATGATCTCAAAGGGCCTACGCAACTCTCAACCTGTGACTGGGACTCTGATCATCGCCCAGCCCTTAACTGATCTCCATCTGATCAGATATGGCTTGGGTGATAAAACACCACACCCAATGGGCTTTTTATAAGTCTCCCCAAAGCCAAGCTACACTCTCTAACAATCTTAACTAGGGTTGAATATCTGATCCAGGATGCTATCAAAAAGGAAATTTAACAATATGAAATTTAATAGGAAAAAAGCATAAAGTCTTGAGCTTATAATCTGAAAATCATTTGTCTTTTTTTGGAAAAAGGAGACCTGATCCTGTAACTATACCTCCAAAACACTTTCCTGTAGGCCATGGTGCTTTCCTTTGTGATAAAATATTAAATTGATGGCCAAAATGTGTGGTAAAGACTCTGATTTCTGTCTCTTTTTAAATACTTCTTCCTCTTTGCCTTCCTCTAGGCTTTTGTTGACTTTTCCCTCAATCCATTCTAATACCACTCCTATTTCATTTTTGAAGGTATCTACATTAGAAGTCTACTCCATGCCTTCCATTCTTACACTATAAACATTATCCACTATGCCATCTCCCCCCATTGAACCTTCATTTGTACGAAAGAATGAGAGTGGAACAAAAGTGGTCAATAAAATGAGCAAGTCTGATAGTACATGCAGCATTACATACCCACAGGACCTCTCTCTCTACTGAGGTATATGAATGAATGAAGCACTTATTAAACATTTTCTACAAGCAAAGCATTGGGTTAAAAAGTCATACAGTCCCTGCTCTCCAAGAGCTTCCATTCTAATGGGGAAGACAAAATGCAATGAATACTTTGGCTGAAAATCCAATAGAGATGTCCTGTTGTCCAGCAAAGTAGATTGTGAGGTCTCTTCTTTAATATAATTTCCACCGATATCATATTTATTTTTAATCTTGAGCCATTGAACTAGACCAAGGATCTGGTGGCAAGAACTTTCTTTTCTGTGTCCTCAGCTGGTATGCCAGTGGTGCCTGCAGGTTGTCACAGGGGTGGCTTGACTGTATAATGGCTAAGAGCATTGGCTGGAAGTAGGGCTATTCCCAAGGTTCTTGGGTTCAAGCTCATGAACTGACTCCACTGGGGAGCGACAAGAGATGAGGGTCAAGGGGACAGCGTTGGTCTGATTGCTTGGCACCAAGGTCCTCCTGTCCCTCCCCAAGTTCTGCTCTAGGTAGGCTGGCTTTCCTGACCCCTGACTTTTGGTTGGCAATTAAATGGAATGCCTTCCCTCTCTACAGGAAGTGAGGCTGAAAAAGGTTAATTCACTCAGTTAATCAATTAACATTAATTAAATGTTTACTATATCCCAGCACTGTGCTAAGTGCTGAGGATACAAAGAAAGATAAAGATCATCCCTGCTCTCAAGGAGCTTATAGTCTTATGGGGGTAACAACATGCAAATGACTATGTATAAACAAGCTCTAAGCAGATCAAATTTGAAATAATCAAGCAGGTAAAGGTCTAATGTTAAGGGAGATGCAACTGGTATCTTGTAGATAGGATTTTAGCTGTAACTTGAAGTAGACCAAGGAAGCTGGGAGGTAAAGAAGATGAAGAGAATTCCACGCCCGAGGGACAGTAATGAAAGTGCCAGGAGCCAAGAGGCAGCATGTCATGCATGGAGGAATAGCTGGGAGGCCACAGTCACTGAACTAACTGCAGAGTATGTCATGGAGGGGCCTGGAGTGAAGGGGACACAGTGTAAGAAGACTAAAAAGGTATGCAGGGCAGAGACTAGATTAGAAAGGGCTTTAAAAGCCAAGCAAGGTATTTTACTTGATCCTAGAGATGATAGGAAGCCAATGGAGGTAGCACAGTATCTGCAAGTGTGCTGGGCATGGAGTCAGGAAGGCCTGAATTCAAATCTGACCTCAGAAGCCTAGTGACTATACGAACTTAGACAAGTCACTTAACCTTTGTCTTTCTCTATTTCCACTTTCATAAAATGGGAATAATAACAAGATTATAACTCCCAGGGTTGTCAGGATGCTAAAATGAGATGCCATTTTTACACGACTTTGCAAATCTTAAAGCTACATATTGAGTAGGTGAAGTAGCAAGATTGGAGTTCAGCGTTGAGAAGATCACTGGCAGCAGAATGAAGGATGCACTAGAGTGGAGAGAAACTTGAGGCAGAAGGACCCACCAGGCATGAGGCAATGAGGGCCCGCATGAGGGTGGGGGTCATGTCAGAGGAGAGAAGGGGAGGGGGCTATTGAAGAGATGCTCAGAAGGTAAAATCAACAGGCCTTGGAAACAGATCAGATATGATGATTGAGAGAGAATGAGAAGTCAAGGATAACATCTGGATTTTGAGCTTCACTGATAGATAGGACAGCAGTGTCTCAATAGTAATAGGAAAGTGAGGAAGAAGGGAGAGTTTGGGGGAAAGATAAGGAGTTAATTTTGGGAAAGGTCACATTTGAGACGTCTATGGAAAACCCGTTCATCCTATCCAACAGACAGATAGATACATAAGGTTGGAGGTCAGCAGAAAGTTGGGGCTGGATGGGTATATTTGTGAATCATCAATATAGAGATGGCAACAGGATCTGAGAGAGCTGATGAGATCACAAAGTACAGTAGCATGACAGAGGCCCATAGGACACCCACAGCGAGTGCTGAAAACCCAGCAGTAGTCAGATAGACAGAAGGAGAACCAGGAGAGAGCAGTGTCATGAAAACCTAGAAAGAAGAGGATTTCTTTTCCTTTTTTTTGGAGAGGGGAAGACAAGGCAATTGGGATTAAGTGACTTGCCCAAGGTCACACAGCTAGTAAGTGTCAAGTGTCTGAGATCATATTTGAACTCAGGTCCCCCTGACTCTGGCTCTGTTTGCTGTGTCACCTAGCTGGCCTGGAAGAAGAATTTCAAGGACTCACTCAAGTTTATTCATTTTTCAATCATGTCCTCCTCTTCATAATCCCACATGGGTTTTGGTTTTTGTTTTTTGTTGTGTTTTGTGAAGATACTGCAATGCTTTCCCTTCTTCAGCTCATTTTACAGATGAGGAAACTGAGGCAATCAAGGTTAAATGACTTGCCCAGGGCCACACAGATACTAAGTGTCTGAGACCAGATTCAAACTCATGAAGATGACTCTTCTTGATTCCAAGCCCAGTGCACTATACACTACACCACCTAGCTGCCCCCTCTAGTCATACAGCTAGTTAGCATCTAAGGACTTACCCAGTCACACAGGTAGTTAAGGTTAATCTGTTAAGGCAGTTAGTTGAATTTTTAGTTAAGGCAGGATTTAGTCTGAGGTTTTCCTTATTTCAAGCTCTGAGCTCTCACCACTATACCACCTCTCTGCCTGTAAACTCAACTACGCTGCACATCCCCAATTATTTCATGGGGTTGAATTTCTCAGCTCATATGATGTAGTTTTAAGGAAGTGTTCATTCCCAATGAGACAAATCTTCTGCTCTTTCATAAATAAACATGGACAGCTTCTCTTCTAAGAATGCTGAAGATGGAAGGGTTAGGAGCAAATTCTCGTACCTCTAACTGGCAATTTTCCATAGGATTCTGAGATCTCATTTTTCTTTCTATTCAAGTAGATTTTCTTTTCCTCTATCCTACGGGTATAGGAAAGAAGGTTGTTATGTACATTGTGAGGCTTCGAGAATCTGCCTGCCTCCAAGGCAGCTGTCTGCCTCTTACCCCTAAAGCAACTATGGAGAAGAGAGGGAGCCAATTGGGAAGGGTTTATCTTTGGGGATCCTGCTTATTGAGTTGATTTACATGGTTGCACCATTTGTTCTAAATAGCCTGAGGGTCCAAATAGAAACATGGTTCACATTGATTAAAATATCAGTAAAAATAGAAAAAAAGCAGGAATTATTCAGAGTTATGATAGAAATATCAGCCTAAACCAGCTTGAAATTCCATCAAAGCAGCTTGATCCATGTTGCAAATGTCAGCTTGAAAAGTTGACTCTTCTACCCTGCCTTGAAGCCCTTGGAGTTGAGGCTCTATCTAATCTTGGAAGGAGTGTGGGGCTCTTAAGATGAGAGACCAACAAAGGATGATAGATTTGACACCAGAAGGTTCTTGTAAGATTGGCTGAGGTACTTTAGGTAAAGGGGCAGAGATGTGAACAGCTTGATCTACCACTCCCTCATTTCACAGATGAGGACACTGAGGAGGCCATTGACTTATCCAAGGTCATGCAGGCAGCAAGCAACAAAACAGAGATTTGGATCCTGTCTATTCTGATTGTCTATTGCAACATTCTAATATTTAACAGAAACTACCTTCTTTATAAGCCTACTGAGTCAATATTTACACACTGTTGGTAGGAGTGGGTGAATGAAATATTATACCTAAATAACTTATAGAGGTTCTCTTTACATACCCATTTGAAAGCATATCACCCCAAGAGGAAGGGTGGAGTGGTAGATAGAAAGCTTACCTCTCACATCCTGCCTCTGTCACATTTTGGCTGAATGACCCTGGGCAAGACTCTTGACCTCTTGGCATTCCTCTAGTAGGCACAGGAGAATAAGGGACAAGTGGGTGACCAGGGGCTGCACATAACCCACAACAGTCTAGAGCATGGCTATACCAGATCAAAATGTAGCTGGAGAATATTTAACAAAATAGAGTGAAATACAGTAAGGCATAGATAATAATCATAAGTATTATTTTGCTTCTCATTCAATCTGCAGCTGCAAGATCTTTCTGTATAGGCCAGGAGGTCCTAAAAAGTGTAAGGGAAAAGCTGGATTTGAACTCAGGCTATCTTGACTCCAATACTGGCCCTGGGTCACACCATGCTTTCTCTTCACCCTATGTTCTTACGCAGGGCAAATAGAACACAATTGAACCTTTTCTTGCTGACTCCTGATCAGCATCATGGAAATGGCCTCTGAGTCCATGCTAAGGTCTGTTGAAGTTGGACCCTTCTTAGGAAATATCCCCTGACTTCTTCAGTCTCCTCACTCAATACAAAATTATTATTCATCTCCATTTGGTGTTTTCAGTTTATTAAGAACAAACCCCTCTTCTCATTTTCTACCTCTCATCTATTATGGGGAGAGAAATTGCATAAATGTATTATCATTGCATCTCAAAGAAGAGTAAATGGGATTTGAGTGAGGGTCTGGGATGCTAAGAAAGGGCTTCTGATAAAAAAATGGAACGAAATAAAAGAAGCGTGTGTGTGTGTGTGTGTGTGTGTGCGTGTGTGTGTGTTCATACTTCATTGCCAAAGAAGACCATGTCATCAGAGAAATAACGATATGACTTGCACTTGACTTTGTTCTGAGTGAGAAAGGGCTATGCAGATCACCAGCCTCACTTCTCCTTCAGAGCCATCTGAATCCAGATATTCATCAGGATGACTGGAGATGACCCAGGATGAGGCAATTGGGGTGAAGTGACTTGCCCAAGGTCACACAGCTAGTGAGTGTCAAGTGTCTGAGGTGAGATTTGAACTCATATCCTCCTGACTCCTGCACAGGTACTCTATCCCATGGAAATCCAGGAGATAGAGATGAATAACAAGAGAATTCTAGGCATAGGGAATAGCCAATCATTCAATAACCCATCTATTAAGTACAATTATCCCTTCTGAGGTTACCCAAAGATCAGGAAAATCCATGTAAAAACTATTGGTCCTCTCTTTGTACCAGAGAAGAAGTCTGAATTATTATGGTATTAAAAGATAAAATATATTGATATACAATTCTATGTATATATTTTATGCATTTTTGAGTTTCTAAACATTTTCTGTGTCATTTCCTGGCCTTTCTGTGTAGTCTGCTGCTTCTACAAAACTTCCCAAAAATTCCCATTTAATTTCTTAAGCCTACAGGCGATGTATCAATACTGCCATGGGGAAAGTCACTGTACTAAATAACTGTACTAGGAGATGACAATACACAAAAGGATGCTAAAAAGTTGGGGCAAGAGTGGGACACTGTTCTAAGCCAGAAAGAAAGAAAGAAAGAAAGAAAGAAAGAAAGAAAGAAAGAAAGAAAGAAAGAAAGAAAGAAAGAAAGAAAGAAAGAAAGAAAGAAAGAAAGAAAGAAAGAAAGAAAGAAAGAAAGAAAGAAAGAAAGAAAGAAAGAAAGAAAGAAAGAAGGAAGGAAGGAAGGAAGGAAGGAAGGAAGGAAGGAAGGAAGGAAGGAAGGAAAGAAAGAAAGAAAGAAAGAAAGAAAGAAAGAAAGAAAGAAAGAAAGAAAGAAAGAAAGAAAGAAAGAAAGAAAGAAGGAAGGAAAGAAAGAAAGAAAGAAAGAAGGAAAGAAAGAAAGAAAGAAGGAAAGAAAGAAAGAAAGAAGGAAAGAAAGAAGGAAGGAAGGAAAGAAAGAAAGAAGGAAGGAAAGAAAGAAAGAAGGAAAGAAAGAAAGAAAGAAGGAAAGAAAGAAAGAAGGAAAGAAAGAAGGAAGGAAGGAAAGAAAGAAAGAAGGAAGGAAAGAAAGAAAGAAAGAAAGAAAGAAAGAAAGAAAAGAAAGAAAGAAAAGAAAGAAAGAAAGAAAGAAAGAAAGAAAGAAAGAAGAAGGAAGGAAGGAAGGAAGGAAGGAAGGAAGGAAGGAAGGAAGGAAGACAGAAAGACAGAAAGGAAGGAAGGAAGGAAGGAAGGAAGGAAGGAAGGAAGGAAGGAAGAAAGAAAGAAAGAAAGAAAGAAAGAAAGAAAGAAAGAAAGAAAGAAAGAAAGAAAGAAAGAAAGGAAAGAAAGAAAGAAAGAAAGAAAGAAAGAAAGAAAGAAAGAAAGAAAGAAAGAAAGAAAGAAAGAAAGAAAGAAAGAAAGAAAGAAAGAAAGAAAGGAAGAAAGAAAGAAAGGAAGAAAGAAAGAAAGGAAGAAAAGCAAATAAAGTTCAAAAAAATTTCTTAACATTAGAACTATCCCAAAGCAACATAGGCTGCTTTAGAGGGGAGTGAGCTCTCCCTCACTGCAGATTTTCAAGGAAAACCTAGGAGCCCTGTACCCTATATATTGAAGAGGTTGCATTGTACAGTGAAGAAAGTTCTAGATTTGGACTCAGGAAGATTCCAAGCTGGACAACTATTTGCTACTTGTATGATCTTAAGTCAATTAACCTCTCCACCTTCAATGAACTCTTCCATAAATTGGGGGAATAGTAGTACCTATTCCACCCATCAAGTTGTGGTATGGATCAAGTGCAGTGTAAATCTTATACATGTTTGGTATAATTACTTTTTTTATATCTTGCTAACATTTTATTTTTACCAATTACATATAAAGACAATTTAAGTCACTTTTTTAAATTTTGAGTTCTAAATTTTCTCCCTCCCACCCACCTCTCCCGAAGACCATAAGCAACTTGATATAGGTTTTATATAAAGAGTCCGGCTCAATCTTTATTCACACTCCATTAATTCTTTCTCTGGATGTGGATCATTTCCTATAATTATTAGAGGAGTTTGCTTTAGGGAAATGGGTATATGAATGACCCTTTTAACACTCAGATTCTTGAAGTCTGTGTCAAAACCTCTTGAGAGCTCTTGATCTCTGGCCATGTAGTAGGAATGCCCAGCTCCTTAGTATGATGCATTGTAGAAGTGCACACAGGACTTGTAGTGTGCCAGGCTGGGTGCCCTGGCTATGCCCACCTCCTTGTACTTCCACCCCCGCCCATCCCTTGAAGTCTTATCTTGGCATTGAGCCTTCTTTAGCTCTCTCAAAGAGAAATGATGACAACTCCCCACCAGTTTATTCTGGCGTTCTACCCACACCCTGTGCTATACATAAATCCTCTTGCTTGAAGACTAGAATGTAAACGAAATGTTAACATCACATCTTTTCTTTCAAGCCTTTGTATGTTCATAAGGCAATGCATCACCATCTACTGAAAAATTCAGACATTGAGTGAGAGTAGACCCAGAACACCTAGAACCCCAGTACTGCCCCTAAATAGTCGTGTAACCTTAAGCAGGTCAGATAAATTCACTGTATCTCAAGCTATTAATCTGTAAAATGGATGTAAGTAGCAGCTAACCAAAGTGGATATCGTAGACAGCTGTCCTTGGAGTCAAAAGGACCTAGGTTCAGACTCTGCCTCTAAAATGTAATGGCAAAGATTATATAGCAAGTCTCTTAACCTCTCAGAGGCCCAGCAGCTCTCTAAGATTTTATGTAAAAGATTAATTAGCATCTACCTTGGTGGAGAGTTTCCCACATGAAAGAAATTACATAGGTCAGGAGAATGAGCACTTGGTCTGGAGTCAGAGAACCTGGGTCCAAAATCCTGCTTCTGGGGCTTATTCCCTGTGAGACCTATGGCAAGTCTCTGGTCACATCACTGGACCTCACCTTTTTCTGTAAAGTGAGAAGGTTGAACTATGTGGGCTCTGAGGTCCCTTCTGTATCTATGATCCAATGATAGGACACAGACAGGAAAGAACAAGCACAAGGCCCTCTATTAATTTGTCAGCACCAGGTTTGAAACCCACCAGCACAGACAATTGTCTAGATACCGAAAAGTTAAGTGACTTACCCAGAGGCAAAAAGTCAAGTGCGAAGTGGGACTTGAACCTGAGACTTCCTAATTTCAAGGCCAACTCT
>NC_092873.1:531785040-531822012 GCF_028372415.1 Notamacropus eugenii
CAACCTCTCTGTACCTCAGTTTCCTTATCTGGAAAATGAGAATGTCAGATTCAATAACCTGGGAGGATCCTTCCTGCTCTAAATTGATGAGCTTATTGCCTGGCTTTTTTGAGTTTCCGTTTCCTCACTTATAAAATGGAGTCAGATTAGATGACCCAAAATTCCTTCTAGTTAGAAATGTCTGGTCCAATGATTCCAGTATATAAACTGTGACTTAGTGATCAACAGGCAGGAAAATGTCCGTTGCAGGTGGAGATGGAAGGGGCAGGCTTGGATGAGCCAACCTCCATCTTTGGTCCCTTGGTCCATCTTATGTTTTCTGAGATTAGGAAGGCAATTAATGGCCCTGAAACTATAATTGTGTCAGAATGAAAACTCCCTTCACCAATGCAGATCAAAGCTTTTTAATAATCCACACACATTTATTAAGTACCCCCCATGTGACAGGTGATGAGAATAGTGGCTAGTATTTCTAGAGCTTTTCTTACAGTTTGCACAGGTCTTTACAAATAGTATCTCAGTTTATTCTTCTCACAATGCTGGCAGGTAGATGCTACTATTGTCCCCATTTTACAGATGAGGAAAATGAGGCAGATAGAAGTTAAATGACTTACCTGAGGCCACAAGGATAGCAAGTATTTGAGGCAGAATTTGAACTCAGGTCTTCCTGATAACAGGTCCAGTGCTCTACCCATGGTGTCACCTCAGTGATAGACATAGAAAGGTGGAGATGAACCCGTCTCTGTCCTTACTGGTCTTAAATTCTAGTAGGAGACATAACCCATACGCATATGAGTATTTGTAGAATATATAGGAAATAAATACTAGGTAACTTTCGAAGGGAAGGCACTCATAAGGGCACTGGTGGGAGATCAGTAAGAATCTGGTGTCAACAACAAAGCTGCAGCTACATTTTATAATTCATGGACATAATGAAAATTTAGAAAGGATATGTGACTTTTACATGGTCACAAGGTTTATAAACTTGTGAGATCAAATAGGACAACAAATGTAAAGTGTTTTATTATCCTTAAAAGGCTAGGTAATTGCTAGCTATTATTTATTATCAAACTTCAAAGGTGGAACCTGAATTTGGCCTTTCTTAACTCCAGGTGGAGGACTCTATCCACTACACCTCTCTACCTCTCTGAGAAAAATGCCAACAGGGAATAAAATAATCTGATCCTGGCTGCATTAGCAGTCATCTCTCCAGGTGAGATATCTGGCACAGACATGTGATGAATGCACTGGGTCATTGGATAAAAGAGAGCCAAACTCACTCGTCAAAATGGTGAGTAAAATACACTCTTCTCTGCTGCCTGGTCAATGGCTGCACACACAATCCTTCATTTCTTCCTATTTCACCAAAGAAATTCATATATTAACCATCTGAGTCTTTGAAATTTTCTGTCATGTGTTAAAGCTCTTTTGCCCCACCCTGTTTGTGATTTTGCAACATATACACAGATAAGGATTTACAAAGTAATAAAAATATAAAAAGGGAGAGTACACTAATAGCTAGGAGGATCCAAAAATACTTGATCAATAAAAAAAGTGGGTCACACTGTATTCCTACTAACTGTTATAACTTGTATAACTTGGGAAAAAAGATATGTCTACGTGGCCCCTTTGTTTAGAGCAAACATAAACTATTCCAGCTATAAGATTACTCACTTTTTATATGTCCAATAGTCCTAGTGTGTTTGTGGGCAAGGCAAAGTGGGTAATAGGAGTCTTTAGAGATAAGTCTGAATGATGTTTAGCTATGTAGTATACCCTGTGGGGGCACTTCTACAGCACACTAGTGCTTTAAAATTATATCTGCCTAGAGTGGTCGCCTACACTTCCCCTCAGAATTCTAGAAATCAACTTGAGGGACTGGGCTGTCTAACACATTATTTCCTGAGCCCCCACTGGTGTGCCTCCCATTATCAACTAGAATCAATTTTTTCTTGTTGTTGTTTGGTTTTTGTGAGGCAGTCAGGTTTAAGTGACTTGCCTGGGGTCATACAGCTAGTAAGTTTCAAGTGGATTTGAACTCAGGTCCTTTTGACTCCAGGAGCAGTGCTCTGTCCACTGTATTACCTAGCTGCCCCCTTTTATGGGGTGGTTTTTTGTTTTTGTTTCTAGAAAAGATATTTATTGAGAAAATATAACAAAAACAGTAGTCTAAAAAACTTCCCCTAACTTAGAGCATCATTTTCCCTTGCATACAGAAGGTAGTATGGCATATGCCTTGAAAATGCCTTGATGAAGGGGTATCTTCCTGTTCGTAGCCCTGGAAAGCCCTTTTTCTCTTTGGAGTTTTCATGAGATTCTCTTTCTCTGCTGTATTCAGAGGATAATGACTTTCTAGAGTCCATAGTCAACATTTCTCTCTCTTGTGAGGGGTTATGATCCCTGAAGCTTCTGCCATCTTGGGGTAACTGACTGCCTTCCCACCTGCGTTTGTACATGCTTCCTCTATTATTGGCTATCATTGCTCTGGTGAGCCTCCAGGGGTACCTCTGTCAACCCCAGAGAGTGGTTCTAATGAATCTCTTGGTTACCTAGTCACACCACTCATCCACCTAAGAAACAGAGGTGGCATGTGCTCATGGACACATGGCAGCCAGATGGAAGACTAAGCAGTCACCTTTTCCCCATCTGCCAGATCCCAGCAGTTCTACTTCACTTGCCATTAGGAAGAAAAGGCCTGAGAGATCAGTCTCATCCCTTTTGTATGCAAACTCAGTCCCAGCTCAGCACTTCTAGAAACATCTGTTCTTCTGCTCTGTAGCTGATTAGAAGACTTTTCATCAATATCAACCCTTCAAGTCCTCGTGGACAGAAGTCAGCTTCTCAGAGTTTCCTATATTGGACTTGAACTAGGCAGAGAAGAAATGGTCATGCTTTGAATAACCCACAAAAGGGAGGGGGTGGGCAAATCTGAGCATGTGCTAAGGACCTGGATCTCAGTGAACCAATATTTAGAGATTGTAGATGTTCATATAGAGTACGTGACAACCAAATGTCACGCTCTAATCTTTAAAAGAGGTTTAAAATAGTTTAAGATATAAAATTATGAATATGATGAATTTAAAATACAGGTTTCCTTTATGAAAAACAAATTTTCGACATTCTTCCAAAGCCATATTTAATATATAGAATAGCCAAACTATGGCAGTTGTCACACAACATTGACCGCCATATTCTGGGTGGTGACTGGCCAAAAAATGGCCAATGTAAAGTAGTACAGTATGGTGAACAGGTACTTGGTCTGGGACAAAGGACACTTGAGATCTAGTCCCCTGTGGAACTAGCATGACAAATCACTTCTCTCTGAGCCTTAGTTTACTCATTTGTAAAATTGAACGGTTGAAATAAATATCATATCCTTTCCAGTTCTCATATTCTATAAGTGCCAAACTTGAAGTTAGGAAGAACTAGATTTGGTTCATGATGTGGACATTTAGGGCTGAACTTGGAGTGAGGAAGATAGAGGTTCATTTTCTGCCCTTGATATTGACTTGCTGTATGACCCTGGAAAAGTCACCTAATCTCCTTCCTCATCTGTAAAAAGGATATTAGAATACCTGTAATACTTCCCACTCAAGGTTATTACAAGGCTTAAATATGAAAACCACTTTAAAAATATTAAAATACAAAATAAATGTCACATTGTTCTTATCATGAATTCTCATCTTTTCTGATAGATTTCACCTGGAAATAGTTACGTGTCAAGTTACAGTCCAGTTATTATTCTTTTATATTAATATTCTGAAAACTTCTGTATGAGTGGTTAAAATTGCTGCTTTTTAAGGCAAATTAAAGTATTAGGATTTAAACACATCTTCAGCAAGCTCATTGACAGCAACCTTGGTACAGCCCAGTAGGAAAGAGGGTGAAAAGGATAATATATATTTATCCTGTTCTCATTTGATTTTGTTCTCCTTTGTTAGGTCTCTATATTTTGAAAGTTTTTCATTTCATGCTACTTGGAGGTTACATATATTTGTAATGGCATCGTCTGTTAAAAAATTGGTCTTAAGTTTTTACGGATTAATGTTACATCTGGGTGATTGTGGAGCATTAATATTGTCTGTGAAAATGATCTGGTTCCAACAAAATTTCTCAGTTGGTTTTTCCATGATACTTGAAGGTCTATATTTGTAGTATGAGAATTTGTTGTGTGCCAGTCTATGACATATAGGAAGCTTCTCAAATGTAATTTTAGTCAAGAGGTTATAATTGGGGGTTATTTTGTGGATGCTTAATTTTCACAACTTTTAGTGATGTGTTGCACAGTTTCTAACTGTTTTTGCACAATCTATACTGATTACCAAGTGTGTAATTTCTGGTAGTCAAGACCTGATACTGAATTACCACCATAAATCTCTCTGCAACAACAAACAAAACTGCATAACTCAGGTATTTCCATTTGCCATTATTGTCATCATCATGATCATCATGATCATTTTCATCATCATCTCCCTCTCCCCTCCCCATTCTCTTGTCTTCCTGCTCCTTCTCTTTCTCATCCCTTTTTCTTGCTCAGGTTGAAATTAAAGAGCCCCTCACTGGGTTCCATTCAGCTTCAACCCTCTATCCAATGTGCCACCTAGGGGCTGCCTTAGTCCTTCATAGGGACTGTGCTTTGTAAACATTGAAGTTTTTGTTCTGGTACTTTCCACATACGTTCTAGTTCATTTATAAAGATCCAATCCATTGTTTATGCTTTAGGATAAGGAGGGGGCAGGTTCAGTCCATCACAAAGTAGAGGAATGCCATCTAGAGTGACAAACACAAAGACTTTGTGTGTCCTGAGGGGCAGTTGGGAGGTTTCTAAGAAACCCTGAAGCTATGCCTGACTGGGCTCTGATGAGATCACTGCTTGGTTTAACACTCCAGTCAAAGAAAGACCCAAAGAAATAAGTTAGGTGGGCACCTCCTGGCCCTGGTGTCTATTTAATTGTGCTGAAAGTATATGTTGACTGGTAATTAATAAATTGGATCTGCTCTGTCTCCTTCCAATTGACCTTTGGCTTCAAGATACCCATCAGTCCCTTAAGGTACCTGTGTATGTTACGCTTTCTCTTCAACTTTCTATGTCGTAGTTTTACACTCAACATGCCTTCTGTGGAAAGACCAAAGTATCCGCTGGTTCAATCTGACCAATTAATGTTATTATTTCATGTATCTACAGTTAATCTGGGTCACTTTAATTTTCCTATATCAATTTTTTGAGTGGTCTGAGAGTTTGGAGTTCTAATGTCACCTATGCAGAGAAGGTGATCCCCATGGTGGGATAGTCCAATTTGCCAATCTTCTCACCTGGCAGTGGAAAAGAACTCTGGGTTTATAGTAAGAGTGCCTGGCTGTAAGTCCTGGTTCTCCCAATTATTGTTTATGTGAGCTTTGATGAGATGGCTTCTGTGTGAAAGCATGAAGCTATGAAAATATGAAATGCTCTTGAAGCTGGAGTTTTTGTTTTGCGACTGTTATTCAGGCATTTTCAGTTTTTGTTGTATTTACTCTGAAATGTTTCTGGTTTCATTGGTGGGTTTTTTTTTTTTTTGTCATTAACATGAGAGTAATCTGCATATCTTTTAATCCTGGATTAGCTTTTTCACTTTATTTTCCCCACAGACAGCTTGTCAAGGCTTCAAAAATTTCAGCTATGGATGGCTTTCTATACAGGCTGCCTGCATATCTGTAGGAAGAAAATGTGAATATGTTCTAACAATATCAAGGCCTTTTGTTTGGAATTGAAAGGAGGACGGGCAGCATTTTCCCTTAAACCTAGGTTTCCAAAAAATATTAAACTCAACTTACAATCATTTATCATTTGTAGCCTGGTTTTTAGAAATAGTTCTTCTTTCATTTTTAATAACAGGAAATCTTTCCAATAAAATCTCTCTCTCTCTCTGCCCCCACTCTGCCTCTTGATTTCTTCCTCCTCTCTTCTCTCCAGAGTCCTCTTTCTTCTCCCTCCTCTTCTTTGTCTGTCTTTCTCTGTGTCTGTCTATCTCTCCCATTTCTGTCTGTCTCTCTCCTTGTTGAAACAGAAGATACAGCTCTCGAACAGCTCTGTGCTGTGGTAAGTACCAACTACGTTGTTATTTGCAAAGTAATGAGATATAGCTCTACGACAGTAAGACTGGAAGGAAAATACAAAGGCTTTACATATGTGTGTGTGTGTGTGTGTGTGTGTGTGATCCAAAGATGATTATGATTCACTGTTGTTGCATAAAAAATCATGCTAGACCTTAAGCCAGACAGATCTTACATATAGGTGAGTACCCCTAGAGATTAATTTTCTCACTGAAGTAACAGACATAAAATCTCTTACATTGTGAGGAAAAAAAAAGGAGCTGAATCTTTTGTCTCCTTTTGTATCTTCAGTGCTTAATATAGCACCTGGTATGTGGTAGGTGCTCAATAAATGTTTATTTATTAACCAGCTCAGCAGTAGCTCAGAACCCAGCCAGAAAACAAATCAGATACTCCAGTGTCACTGCTGAAAAAGAAGTACATGTATTCTGAAAGCATGTGCTTGGGGTCCAGGGGCCATTGAGAACATTCTAGGAGTGAATGGCTGTTGGCACTCACACTCTTTCAGCCCACATGAGGCTGTGAGGGAAGGGGGTCCACCTCACTGCCAGTGAGAGCTGGCATTAGTATGAAAGTCGCTTCTGATTTCTGTGAGCGTTCTCATGAAGGATGCTTCATGGAATATTTGCTATTATTGTCTTTGAAGGTAACAAAACACAGCCAATCTTACATCTTTGCATTTAATTCAATTCAATACACAGCTGTTAAATACCTCCATGCCCATCTATGTGCCAGGAACATTTTCCGCCCTGGAGGAGCTTATATTCTTATATATGATGCACACAAAAAGTCGTGCAAATATACACAAACATGTAAGTAAATGGAAAAGAAACTGAAAAGGTTGTTTTTCTGTTTGGTGGAAAGGACAATAACAATTGAAGAATTGGGCTTTAGAGTGAATCTTTAGGCTTGTCTGAGAAGCAGTGTGTGTGTGTGTGTGTGTGTGTGTGTGTATGTGTGTGTGTGTATGTGTGTGTCTGTGTGTGTATATGTGTGTGTGTGTATGTGTGTGTGTGTGTGTGTGTGTGTGTGTGTGTGTGTGTGTTCAGGGAGTAGATAGACAACCTTTGGAGTCCAGAACTGGACTGAAATCCAATTTCTGACATGCTTAGCTTGTGATTTCTTCCCCTTTCTTCTCAGTGTCCCAGGAAAACTCTCCAAGGCTGTAAGGTTCAAAGGCGTTGTCAACCTGCCTTAGCCAAGGGGAGTTTCCAACCCCTAGGAAATCATGGGTTTAGATTTAGACCTTAAAGATGTCTCTGAAGTCACGTAGTCCAAGCACTTTATTTTACAGAAAGGAAAACTGAGACCCAGAGAGGTTCACAAAATCTTAGATCAATAGTTGGGAAGGCCATTATAAGTGATCTAGTCCAACCTTCTCATTGTATAGATGAGAAAAGTGAGGCTGAGTGAAAAAGTGACTTGCCCAAGGTCAGATAAACTGTAAGGAAGAGGCAGAATTTGAATATAGGTCCTTGGACCCAGGGCTATTTCACTTGGCATTTCACTTGGCATCATACTGCCTCACTAATGCATTGTATCTTAGAGGACTTGGATTAATTAGTTTTTATGCAGATCATTCTATTCTAAAACTGTTAGTGGGATTGGGTGAGACTATTGGTTGGGGAGTTCATTCCTTGAGTATGTGCTTCCCCCAGTGCAAATCTGGAGTTTCTCACTATGAACTACTTCATGGCCCCATCTTATTTTCTTCTCTTTTTAAACCATAAAAAAACCTCACTTCTGCTGTAGCCCTAGTCAAAATCACAGACTTTCATTCTTGGAAGTCATCTTCTAAGATCTCTGTCCTGCTTTTTATTTTAAAACAAAGCAAAACAGCCAGATCTTTTTTAAACATTTGACAGTTTTTTATATGACCATTACTGATTTTCAGTTTAGCTGGAAATTCATTCATTTCCCTATAGACTATGGGTAACTGAGATTCTTTCATGAGGTTCACATTTTTCATTATTATATTTTATTATTACCTTTAATTATGTTGTTAGTCCTATTATTTTAAGGCCTTATTTGACTATTAAAAACTGCCTTTTCCAATTGTATATCTACTATATAGATGTATGTATGTTTATATGTTAGGCTTGATTTTCTTCATTTACTTCAATCAAAATAATACATCGCAGCACATTGAATATAGCAGAAGTTGATATGAGAATTGAGCTGTTCTCTGTTAAGTCAAACATTCTTGGATCTGGAGTCAGGAAGATTCCTCTTTGTCAATTCAAATCTAGCTTCAGACACTTACTAGCTGTGTGACTTAACCCAGTTTGCCTCAATTCCTCGCTTGTAAAATGGAGAAAGAAATGGCAAACCACTTCAGTATCTTTGCCAAGAAAACCCCAAATGGGGTCATGAAGAGTCGGACATAACTACAAGTAAATGACTCAACACAGCAACGAGAAAATACTATATACGTAAAAGGAGTTCATCTTGGTTCCTAATGGCTAGAGAGTACTTGGTCTGGAAAGGACCAGGAACTTTTGTGGATTGCAATGAATTATCTATGTCATCTGGAAGCTAATAGGATCTGGACTAAGAGAGGCTGATCTTCATAGAACAAGGAGGCAATCCTCCTTTTGTACTCTGCTCTGGTCAGACCACATCTGAAGCACTAACTGTATTCAGTGCTGATGTCACATTTTAGGAGGGGCCTTGCTAAGTGGGAGAATGTCCAGAAGAGGACAGCAAAGAGGGTAAAGAGCCTCAAGTTGATGCCAAGGGAGATTCAGTTGAAGGAACTGTGGATGGTTGACCTGGGAAAGAGAAGACTGAAGTTTGGCAAAAGTGTCTTTATTTATTATGAAGGGTAGCAATGAGTAAGAGGCTGGTTCAACTTTCATCTATGAAACAATGGATGGGAGGTGCAAAGAAGAAAATTAAAACCTGATGGAAGCTAAAACATCCTAATAATTAAAACTGTCTCAAAGTTCAATGGACTGCCTCAGGAGGTAGTAAATCCCTACTCACTGGAAGTCTTCAAGTAAAGACTGGATGAGCATTTGTTGGGTGTGTAGCAATGGGATTCTGTTTGGGGTATGGACAGAATCTGGTCAGACCTCTGATGGCCCTTACAAAGCTGAAAGCCTTTAATTTTGTGATCCTTCCTCCCCCTAACCCTCACCTCCACTGCCTTTGGGTTTTTACCACTCAGGGATAGAAAAGGTCATAACCCAGCTTGGGCTTAGTGGTTATGTGGTATTGATTTCATTTCTTCTTCTAGTAATGTGGTCAGAGTAAAAGCATTTTAGCACACCAGCCATTTCCCCTTGTTATTTAATTCAGACCATGACTTCCTATCATTGGAATTCAAAGGGATTTAATATCTTTGTGATTCTTAGCCAAAAAGATATTTTACAATTTTACCAACATTATCTATTTAAAGCTGTGCACTTATACAGCACATTATACTTCTCAAAGCACTTTTACATCTGTGATCTCATTTGATTCTCTCAACAACCCTGAGAATGATTGAACTAATTGGTCTATAATGACCTTCCTAGCTATGGAGCCTAAAAATAACTAAGATTGTGATTTACAAATGGGAATTCTTGCCCACATTTATGATGGAAGGATGGTTTAATGGATAGGTGCTGGACTTGGAGCCACAAAGACCTGGATTCAACTTATGCCTCTGAATTGCTAGTTGTGTGACTATGACCAAGTCACTTAGCTTCTTGGAGCCTCAGTATTCTCATCTGTAAAATGGTGGAAATAAAACCTATAGTACCTACATTATAAATTTGTTGTGAGGTTCTAATGGTATGAAGCACCTAAAGCACTTTGTAAACTTTAAAATACTCTTCTATCTCCTCCTCCTCCTTCTTTATCTCCCTTCTTCTCTGGTGAAGTGCAATATATTAGGATCTGGGTCAAAGAGACACCAAGCACAAAACTTTTAAGGAGAAAGATGAGGCTCTGTATGTTAAGAGACTGACTGGCATCCAGAAGTCAAGGCTTACTGTAAATTTAAAACGATGTACACCCTTGCAGTACCAGTTTTGACACATGATAAGATGGGAAATAATGGTTTTAGAAGGTTCCAGACAAAATCACCTACAATGTTACAAAAATGCAGGGCTCACAACTCCAAAGGAACCAGCTCTAGAAATACATATAAAAGAGAAAGATGATTGATAGATGCTCTAATAGCTCATGATAAGCAGGGTAAACATTCAAAGAAATAATTTTGGGACAGACTTTTCTTCACAAAGCAAGAGTAAAGGTTAGCCATAGGTTAGATGCAACTGAAAATGATTTCTTTCCATCTGAAGACTATGCAATGACTGAGATGTGGGAATGGAGTCTGGAGCTATGGGTTGAACACTGATCCAAAAATACTTAAGAAGAAAACCTTTTTAATTGATAGTGTCCTATTGACTCCTCATAAACTTTAGACTACATGGGATGAAAAACTTTCAAAATACAGAGATTGCACTGAAATTAAAACCCTGTGGGCATGGAAAGAGACACGTGCCATCGCTGTTGTCCTAACTTCTATTACAGCTGTTCTGAAGATGTTTTCCATGAATCTACAGAAAAAGGAAGGCAGGCATCTCAATATGCTGATTCCATTATGGCCAATCATCTGCAGAACTTCAAATAGAAAAGAAAAGTGGGTGATGGTCACTTGTCCTCAGGCCATTTCTGTCTAAACATCATCAAAAGAGAAGAGAAAAAAGAGAACAGAAAAATTATAACATTTTCAAGAACTGCAATGATACTAATATGGACTTTTGCAAGGAGAAAGTCGAAACCATGTGGTATCCAGCACCATACAGTGCAAAAATATAGCTTAGAATGATGACTTGTGGGCTAGCGTTAATACCTTTCTGTCTCATTTACAAACTTAGAGATCACAGATCCTCACCCTTAAAGTGCCCCTTCCTCCAATATTCTTGACTATTCAACATATGAACTGTATTGAAACTAGAATAGTATTGATGATAAAATAATATGAACACAAAGTCGATCCCTTAAACTTTTATAACTCAAGAGCCGAATTTTTAATAGCTATCGCCATACCAAATACTCATGACTTCCCACCAGGGGTATTCAGGAGCCAGTTCAAACCAGCTCTCCAGAGGAGATTGTTAAATTTTTAGTGTGAGCATTAACATATGGGAATCAGCAACACTACCCATTAGGGTTTGATTTATTGTTTTGTTGATTATCTGGATTTAAGACAGTCATGAATAAAATATTCATAATTTAGATGAAGCTTAAGAAAGTTTTTTGTGCACATTTCCCCCCAAAGAGCCAGTTGTTAAAAATTGACCAGGATGCAGAATCCAAACTAATGTAATGAAAAGCTTCCAAAAATAGAAATTAAAGAGAGAAATCAAGAGCATGTGGGAATGAGATAAAACACATGTCGTTCCAATAGTCCCGTCTGCTACTGGATCTTTCCTGAAAGGCTTTCGGTGACCCGACAGAGACAATCTTCACTCCCACACAATCACAAAGCAATAATAGTTAAATAGCAACTTCTTGCAGTAACATTTACATTTCATTTCCATCAAACTAAGAAGAAAATGATGAAACAATAAGAGGTCATACTTAGCTAATATCATAGGATCATAGACCTAAGCTGTAAGTGACCTGAACAACACCTTCATTTGACAGCTAGGGAAATTAGAATTAGTGTCCAGAGAGACTCATGAATTTCTTGAAGTCGCACAGGTAGGAAGAGTTAAAGAAGGGCAGCTAGGTGGTACAGTGGAGTCAGGAGGATCTGAGTTCAAATACAACTTCAGACCCTTGACACTTACTAGTTATGTGACTCTGGGCAAGTGACTTAACCTCAATTGCCTTGCTGCCCCCCCCCCCCAAAGGAAAGAAAGAAAAAGAAAACAATACCAACAGAAAAGAATGAGAGTGAAGTTTGAATCTACATTCTCTGACTCCAGACAGCCACTCTTCTTTTCCTCACATAGTACTTTGAAGTTTGTAAAATTCTTTTCTTAAAACATCCATGCCCATCAGATAACCCAGGGAGCATCGCTGACATTTTCCTAGTGAGGACACCAAAGCTTAGGCTCTTGAGATTTTCCCAGAACACCACGGCTAGTAGAAGTCTGGATGTGAGATTGGTCTTTTGACTTTTGACTCATTTTGAATGGGCCATCAAATTGAACTTCATCTCTGTTTCCATTTTGAAAAGTCACAAGAACCAGCACAATAACTGCCATCATGGCCTTTCTAGGTCACCCAGTGTTCTGGAAGTAGATCTGGGGGGCGGGGTGGAGGTGAGGGAGTGAGTCCTTCCGTGGCGTGCTGAGCTCCAGGGCTGCTCATCTTGCTGCGGAGCCAGGCCACTGCCAAGGCTCAATGGCTTCAATATAATCAAACCCTTAAACACTGTGCTACATTGAAACCTCCACCTGCTTTTTACTTATGAGGGGGAGTCATGATGAGTTATGTTCCGAGATAACACAACCTGACAAGATACACCAGTCCTAAACGTTCACAGGCACAGACTTGTTTTTCCCCTGAGAAGAAGCTGTTAAAACATCATGGGATAATCGCTGTAACATGATCAGTGGGAGAGGAGATTGATCACACCTAAGAAACTGACCTCTTGAAGGCGCTTTGGAAAAAGGCACGCCTTTCCTGATGATTGATTACACGTCAGGGTGACCACCACTGGATGGCAACACCACGTGGGCACCTCCATTTCTGCAGGCACACATGCTCCAAGGCAAGATTGATGTGTAGAATCTGTAGTATAAGATCCCAAGCATTAATCCAAGAAGACTCAGATATTTCTGAAAAGGAGCAGAAAAAAAAATAATGTCAGCGTAATGATCTCTGTCAGAGCTATGCCTAAGAATTCTTTCTTCTGGAACCTAAAGTGGATGTGGCTTGGAGGTTTTTTTTTCCTTCCAGGGGAGGGGGATGCAGTTTTAGAGAGGACAGTTTTGGTTATGTGCAACATGGATGGATCAGTGGTTCAGAGAAGGGCCTGAGGGCAAATGCAGTCCTTCTAGGCCACCTCAGCAGAGATTTTGACCCTTGAAACCCTTGCCTAGGACAATTTGGCACCTGACTTGGAGAAATTCATGCCATCAGGCCTCTGGATTTTCTAGTGAGAGGTGGTTGTGTCATAGATTTGGAGGTCTGTTGTAGAGGTGCAAGGTGGCCCAGATAACACAATGTGGAGAAGTGTCCCTCCTGTGAAAGAAATTTGTCTCACTTGGTGTCAAAGCTCTGGGACAAAACCACATTTATTTTATGGTAGACGCAGATCTGAGATTAAGTTTCTTAAGTCTCCCACCCCCACCTTCTTTATTTGAAGGGGTGTTGATTTACTTGTAGAGGAGTGGAACGCTAAGGATGAGTCAATCACATTAAGTAATAGAGCTCAGCAAGAGAATGATGGAAGAGGATATAAAAGATAGTTTGTGCCTTCAAGGGACAATTAACATTGTGAGTGGAGGCAGAGGAAAGAATCACCCAACATACACCCAGATTTATTAATCACTGTGGTTAAGTGCTGTGGGGTACGAGATGCTGTTGTACCCTCAGAGATAGTGGGAGCTTTCATGATCATCACTAGTACTCTTGTTCCTGCTATTATTATAAGTCTTAGAATAAGCTCAACATCATTGCCCTTTCAGATTCATGTTGGCTGAATTCTCACTGAGGAGGTTTGGGAGGCTATCTCCTAAGGAGTTGATTTGTCATTGAGTCTGTAGTTGGGAAAAGCTTTATATTTCCACCTTCCATTGCTCTCCTGAACCCCAGGCAAACGTCTCCAGCTGTTCATGGGCTAGGTTTATTCTGATACCTCGTCAACATCTGAAACCAAGCCTGTCCAAAAGAGAACTCATTATCTCAGCACCTAAAACCACCCCTCCTGCCAGACAGCCCATATCTGTTGAATTTAGAGTTCACTTCCATCACCACCATTCTTCCACTCAGATTGGCTGCACAGAAGGTCACCCTCTGCTCTTGCCTTCCTCCCTGCTTTGCCCCATAGCCAAAGTTGTTGAGTCTTGATGCTTCTGCACCATCAGCATTTCTAGATTCTGTCCTCATCTCTCCACTCATAAGGTCACTATCACAGTTCAGCCCTGATTATACCTTTTCTGCACTATTCAAATAGTCTCCTCTTGGTTAGCACAATTCACCATTGCCATTTTATCCTTTATACGGTTGCTAAAATGCCACCTTGTCCCATAAGTTTGCCATAGAGAGCTTATCTACAAGGGTAGAAGCCTTCTTTCCTTTCTCTTGACATACCGGAAGCAGCAGAGCACTTGGCTATCTAGATCTCATCCTTTGCCTTTGATACCTGACCAGCCCATCCTATTACACATTCAGTTGATGACATCCCAAACTCCTGTTCCACTTCCAATTTTCTCATTGGTTACATGTTGCAACCAGCTCACATCCACCATGCCCTGCCCCCCTCCATTGCCTCCTTTGTGAGACTCAATTTTAATTGTTTTAATTTCAGTAGCAACTATCTGCAGTTTCTCTGAGATATGCATTTGAAAGGAGCTTACATAATTCTTTGGGGCTATCTTTACCCACTTCTCACTTCCAGACAGAAACACCACTAGAGTGTTGGTATTTAAAAGATGAGTCTGTTTCTACAGGGAGCTTGTGGTCATTAAAGGAGTCTTGCCAGGTACACTCTCAGTGGAGAGAGTTTTACAAACCTCTGCATAGATTATCTCATTCTAACCTGTTTTTATGGCAAGTAGGAGTGGATTATCAACCCTATTTTGTGGTTGAGGGAACTGAGGCTCTGAGAAACTCAGTGTCTTGTCAGTGGTCACTCTTGGACTCAGCTCTTGGGGTTAAAGTGACTTTGAATAATAGGATAAATAGCTTGTATGTCACCCATGTGCCCCCTTATGGGCATTGTTCCCCCATTAGAATATAAGCTCTTTGTAGGGAGGGATATTATGTTTGCATTCCCAGTACCTGGCACATGGTAAGCTCTGAGGAAATGTTTATTTCTGTGATTGTATTTAGGACCTAGTCTCTCATGAGGATCCCTAGAATCCTAGGAACTCAACTTGCCAGTAACAGTGTCAGTGGGCATGAGGACCCCAGAGTCTAGAACATCTACACTTGCAGTGAGATTGGCCCCTACCTGTTAGTGTTTTCTTTTACAGACCTTTCTGATGTTTCTTTTAAAATATTTTTGGTCTATTACTGCAGAAGAATGGGATTATATATTTCTCCTAGCCATTAAACTTCTCCCGTCCTGGAGCAGGACTGAAATGGGGCCAATTGGGTCACTCTAAGCTCACTGTTCCACTGGAGAGATGCCGTCTTGGGTGGGTCATGAGTCATCTTGGCAGTCACTGTCTTCACTAGCTTTAGGCAGGACGTGAAGCATTAAAAAATCAAGCTGTTATGGACTTGGATGTCCATTTTCTTTCACCTTCTATCAGGTGGGCCAATTAAAATGTTACATCTGAAAAAACACAGTATCCCAGCTCTGTTTCTTGAAATAATGATATCCACTTTCCAAGGGACCTTCTGCTGAACTGCTTTACCTGTTTCAATGAATGGTAGTTCCCAGCACTTGGGCTAGCTTAGTTCCCAGTTAGAACCCAGTGCTAATGAACTGTTAGACACGGACCCATTGGCATATAGGAAAGACAGCTTGAGCTAAGTACAAATGTGTTGCCCCCATACCCAAGGACTTCGCCACCAGCACTGGCCCGTAGTCTCCTCAATATCCTCAGAAGGATAACTGTCTCAGAGAGCATGGATAAATGAATACCAACTATTCCTATTATTAGGGAGATATTTAATTATTTTTAAAAACATTTATTATGTGCTTACTAAGAATTGGACTAAAGACCTAAATGCTAAAGCCCCTGAAAAGTGGCTGCCATGTTTTACCTCCACTACGGCTTCATTTAAATCGCCGCTAAAATCCCACCTTCTACAGGAATCCTTCCCTCACCTCTCTTAATTCCAACACTTTCCCTCAGTTAGTTATTTCCTATTTGTCCTCCATACAGCTTGCTTTGTATGTGTTTGCATACTGTCTCCCCCAGTAGAATGCAAGTTCCTTGAGGACAGAGGCTGTCTTTACCCTCCTCCTCCTCCTCCTCCTTCTTCTCCTTCTCCTTTTTCTTCTTGTCCTTGTCCTTCTTGTTCTTGTTTATGTCCTTTTGGTTCTTTTTCTTCTTCATTCCCCAGTTCTTAGCACAGTGCCTGGCACTTAGTAAGTATTTAGTAAATGCTAAATCATTGATTGATGGATGATGGGTGGTGAGATTACAAAGCTAAACATGATAGCAGGAGAGATTTAGAACTAGGCCCCACGAGGTATGGGCACCTCATCAATCCTTTCTCCATAGGTGAAGGACCTGAGGCCCAGAGACTTGAAAAGATTGACCATCATCATCCAAGCTGTAAGTGGCAGAGCAAGGACTCAAACCCCCTTCCTCTGCCTCCAAATCCAACACTCTTTTTACTAAAACATGAAGCTTATGTTTCCTTTTCACTTTCAGTGTGTCCAAAGTAAATTTAAAGTACTTTTAACCTAAATCTAGATTTCTCCAAATGCAAGAGTGAGGTGAGAGATGGCTTCATGTAGCAGATGGTGCTTGTATATGGTCTTCAAGGAAGACAGGATGTGATGAGGTTGAGATGAGGAGTGAGTGAATTCCAGGCATAGACAAAAGCGTGGAGGAGGGAGGTCCATAATGTGGGAGCAATAGAGGGAAGGCTAGTTGGGTGAAATCATTTAGTATGCAAAGAGGAGGAATGTATAATTGAGGTAAACAATTCAGTTGGGAACAGGCTGTGAAATGTAATTGAAGTCATACAGAGGTATTACATTTTTTCTGGAAGCAATAGGGAGCCCCTGGGCATTCACAGTGGGAGAGAGAGTGACATGGTCAGATCTGCACTTAAGGAAAATGAACATTTCTGAATCACCTACTGTATGCAAGGTACTCTGCCATGTCATGGGTGATAAGAAGGAGAGAAACTGTATCCTTAAGAAACTATACATTCTGTGGGGGGAGCACCACATATAAGCAAATGTAAGCGTAGGTATATGTGTGCAAGTATAAGTATGTAGTATACACAACATGTAACATACATAGTGCATATGCTTGTGAGTTACATAGAAACATACATGTAGCATGTGAGTTATATATAACATATAGCATTAGTGCTTATGTATTACATAATGTCATCTATACCTTTACATTTTACATACACACATATATATTTATCTACACACATGTTCAGTTCCAGAGCAGGGAGGGAGTGCTAAGCATAGGGACATCATGGAAGGCTACATGTAGGAAGTGGCATGGAAGCTGCCCCTCAAGAGAGTCAGGGATTTTAATGGGCAGAAGTGAATTGGGAAGGTCGGCATTGGAACACCTCCCATTTGCCAGGCACTATGCTAAGCGCTTTTACAAATACGATCCCATATGATGCTCAAAACAACCCTGGGAGATTGTGCTGTCATTGTCATCCTTTGTAAATGAGAACGCAGAGGCTCGCAGAGGTGAAATGATTTGCCCAGGGTCACACAGCTAGTAAGTGTCTGCAGCTGGATTTGCACTCAGCTCTTCCTGACTCCAGGCCCAGTCTGTGCACTGCATCACCAGTTGCCTAATTCTGAGGTGACAAGGGAATACATTCTAGGTATTTCAAAGGCACCAGAGAGGGACCTGGACTAATGAGCTCAAGGAGCAACAAATAGGCCAGTGTCCTTGTAGTCCAGAGTGCCTGAAGGGGAACCTGGATAAGCATTAATAGGTCCAGATGATGAAGCTGAAAACTCTGGCATTAGGGAACCTTGTAGGGTTCTTAAGCAAGGGGGCGCCCAGTCACATTTGGACTTTCAATGATTTTAACCCTTATTTGGAGTACGGCTGAGAGACGGGAGGGGCTGGAAGTCAAGTTTGCATTGAGGAGCCTGTCACAATGATCGAGCACAAGGAACTGCTTTTTTCCATTTTCCCATTTTTGCTGTTTCTGCCTTTGGAAAATAAAGCATATGAGAAGATTTATAGAAAGCTGATGGAAGGTATTTTGGGAAACAAGTGGAGCATGTATTCCTTGGGTAATGTACAGAACAATACAGTCCCCATTTCTCCAGGGTTTCAGAATGATCCTTTTCAAGTCTGTATCTCATCTACCCATCTGTGTTGGAGCCCTGGAGACTAATGGCACGGCAGAATCCCTGGAAGCCCTTACGTTTATAAATGGACTGTGGAAATATACAATGCTTGAGAAGTTTGGAAATTACACTGGAAATCCCACCCCTTGGCCCCAGCCCATGTGATTCTATCTAACAACACCTGGTTGGCAGCTGTCACTCCTTCTTTAACTATCCATGAAGTTTCCCGACAACCTCCTAAGAGAAAAGATGCTTTTGAAAGTTAATGACAGAGAGTTCTAAATGGCCAGAATGATATTATTCACTGCTTTATACAGTTTCTCCAGCCTGGTAGCTTGCATATCGAGTACTGGAACTGTGCCTATATGTCTCGGTGCTCTTCCTCCTTGATCAAACCTGCTGCTACGGTCCGGGGAGGTATGAAATTCATGTCCACATCATCCTGTAGGGAGATCAGGAAGGCACTGAGTCCACTTAGAGCAGAAACAAAGAAAGCAAAGTGCAAAAAGATAGGGGAGAGGGAGGGGCCAGGTAATTGCCTCAGCTGCCTGTAGTTTAAACTGTCCCCCATGGTTTCAAGTTCAGATCTGTTCAGCATTTACGTTAAAACAGTTCTCCATGAGGCAACCGAATTTGGATGGTCTCTTGGGTGATTTCTTAAGACAGATTTCACTGTAATCTACCATTGTGCATTCACTTAGTGACCATTTAAATAATGGGTGACATACGTGTATTGCTCCCATTAACAGTAACGGGAATTATACATGGGCATCCAGAGGAGGACATGCACCTTGGATTTGGGATTGTTTTTTCCTTTAGTGGGAGAGTACTTTTCAAGCAGCATTTGCCTTTCATTTTAGAGCACTCTGTTGTAGAAAGATTTCATTTTTGGAGAGCAAGCAGGATGGGGATTTTCAGTCATCAAATGGTCATTCTGTATTGTATTTTTAAAACTCTTGTGGCTTTTCTTGAGCTGGGTGACACATTGTGGCCCAAATAACAGTCAGACAAAGCTTATTAAAGAGAGCTCACATATTCAGGTCACTGCCAAAGGAGTGAAGGAAATTTCTGAAAACTTAGCCATTCCGGTAAGTTAGAGAAGTGTTTCAGGGCAGAGGATGTGACCAGATGGAGAGAATCAGCTTTTAGAAATAACTAGATGCTGCTCAGACAGACTGTAATCACATTCTTCCAGATGAAAGTCTTTTAACCCAAGGAAGAGAAAATTATCCTAACAATGACAAAAAAGAGACAAAAGATGATTTCACATAAGAGGTTGGAGATCATCAGCCTATTAATTTGGGACCAAATCATGCAAAAAAGACTTTTTAATGAAATCATCAAATCAAGCATCTGATTCTTTTTAATTTTTCTGACTGACAGGACGCACCGTGTCAGACATTGAGCCTTATGAAAGTTGTTAAAGAAGCATTTCATTTTTTCTTCAGCATGAATGCATGAGCTGCTTTGATGGGGGCATAGTTCCAGTTCCACTATTTATCTAAAAAATTCCCATGATTTCTGCTTATTCTTCTGGATGTTTGTTGATGCCACGTGGAAATATCCAGACTGCCCTCACCAAGCTAACAGTACATATGATGACTTCAGTAATATAAGTGGAAAATGAATCACAGCTCAAAGTCATATGAACTCAAATTGTTACAATGAGCCATCTTGGTTCCAGAGCTCAGAGGAGGAAGCACTCTGAACAGAGAAGGCAGATGATTAGAGAGATATAATATTATATATGCTGCCAAATGTCTTGGCTTTTGTGTTTGCTTTTATTTAGCTGTGTGTGTGTGTGTGTTTGTACGATGTTATTTTTTTAAAAAGAATATATAGTGCTGTCCCATGATAGAACATGGGATAGAATATTCTCCTTGTGGGAGGGCCCTGATGATGTTCCCTCTTGGTCCCAGGGTGCTTCCTGTACCACTCTGGGATTCTCCCCTCCGCAGAGAAACACAGAATCCAAGAGGTGAAAGGAACCTTACTGGCCATCCAATTGAATCCATGTGATGGATTGGGGAGGGGTAACAATATAGTTGTTTATCTGCAAAAACTTGGGGGTGATAGTGGATTGCCAGCTGAAAATGAGTGACTAGTGAAGAACATAATAAACGTCTTTCCCCGCCCCCCCCCCCCCAAGCTAATGAGAACATAGACTGCCTTAAGACAAACATCACGTCCAAGTCTAGGGAGGTGGCAGTCCCTGGAACTCTGCCCTGGTCACATCACATCTACAATCCTGCACTTAGTTCTACACATCATCAGTCTTTACAAAGGACATTGATAATAAATATCAGCAAACAGAAACATCTCAACATGCAAGAATGGTGAAAGAGGGATTTGCTCATCCAGAAGAAAAGTGAGAAGTTTCCTTTGCATTTTTGATTTTCCACGTGACAATCGTTTGGACTCCTGGAAACATCTGAATGATGGCTTGATTCTTTTCCCTTTTCTCTCCAGAAGGTGGGTATCATTCACATCTGGCTCTAGTCCCTTAGGAATCACTATGAGAGAAAGCCAGGACCTGGGGTTTTTGGTTTATTTTATTCATCACCCACAGCTCAGGTGTGACTTTTTTAAGCACCATCCTAGTTGGACTGATAATGTGGGGGCAGGACATTCACCTTCTGATAGGGTTTTCTGAGAGTAGCATGCATTTCTGAGACAGCCCAGACCAGCTCTGGCGACACTTTTCCCCATATAATTACTACTGTTGACATGAGCCCTGGTGTGTTTGACAGAGGAAGCTTGCTGTGTTAGCAGGAAAGGTGCCAAATTAGAATGGATTCTAGGCCTTATAAGTCCACGTTAAGTCTGAACGTTTCTCCCCTCACTTAATGTGTGAGAGAAAATGACATTTCACATCCAGTGAGCTCAACTTGTGGGGACTGTTTGCAGGCATTCATGACAGCCATGGGCTGAGCCTGCCAACGGGGCTCACCAGGAAACTCAGGGATGCTGATAAAAGGCCCTCCTGGAGGCTTCTTGCATGGGGCTCAGCTGGACTCATTCCCTGAAGGAGGCAGGAACAGAGAGGGGCCTTGGAGTAGCACCTGTGAGCCAAGTGGGCACTGAGGGAGTGCAGAGGGACACTGATGCAATGGGCAGTCATCTGTTGGCACCATCAGCTTGGGTTACAGTCCCCTGAACTGCTTTTTCAAAACAGGGTGTGTGTTACTGGACAATAAAACTCACATGGACCAACAGCTTTGGGTAAAAGGATCATCTCTGTACAAGGATTATCTGAATACCCCCTGGGATTCACCTGACCAAGCTTCCTGATCTTTAGTCAGTCAATAAGTTATTTAGTAACTGTCAAATGAACAGACATTGATAATGGTCTAATCTACTAATAAACGTCTCTTTAGCCCCTACTATGTGCCAGGCACAATACTGAAAGGCCAAGTGAAGGAACCTCTGCCCTCAAGGAAGTTACTGTAGGAAGCGGTTGTTCAGTCATTCAGTGGTGGCTGATCTTCCTCACCCCATTTAGGGTTTTCTTGTGGGAAATAGTGGTGTAAGCATTGGATTGAACTCTGCAATTGGATTCAGATTCTACTGGACACTTACTAGCTGTGTGACTCAGGACAAGTCACTTAACTTCTGCTTGCCTCAGTTTCCTCATCTGTAAAGTGAGGGGTTTAGCATTAGTCATGTTGAAGGTTCCCTCTAGTTCTAAATCTATAGTGCCCACTGGTATATAGGGATTCTGAGAAGACACTGTAGGAACTGGTCCCTTACTGAGGTATCTTGTACAGGCTGATCTGATGCCTCAGGCCCCCACAAAAGGATGTTTTGGAACCATGCCAAGCTGTCTCAGGCTTCCTTCAAGCTTCTGTACTTCTCTTTTGCTCAGCTTGTTTTGTGTGGCAACACTTGCCTTCTTCAAACAAATCTGTAAGTTTGGATTAAATCCAAAGGTTGCACTTGAGGACCACATGTAGCCTCATGGCTGCAAGTTCTCCACCCCTGGAAGGTTTAGTGAGCATGACCTTATCTAATGAGATTCTTGGCTCCATGGCCCCCAACCGTTGGCATCACTTGAACCTTCTTCTTGTCCTTGCTGCCCCTTTCAGTAGAGTTTCTTCACCCATGCACGGTAAGATGGTCTACAAATGTCTAACTGCAACAGCAGGAAAGGGAATAAAATCAGACAATTAAATAAACTGGCATGGGCTGGATACTCTGAGCTTGGTCTAGCAGGCAAGGCAAAGTCCTGGAGCCTCCCAGAACACAGTCCTGGTGTTCCGCTTCTCCATTACTGCTCATGGGGACTTGCAGCAATGTTGGGAACTGAAGGTCCTGGGCAGCTTCTTTCTGCTCTGCCTTGGCACAAGTCCTGGCTATGCCCATGGCTCCCAAGGCTACTTTTCAGTGTCACTTTGGGTTTGCTTCCTGCTTTATGCAGGTCATTCCTCCTGTTCCAAAGAACAGAGCTTTGCTAGGGAAGCCTTCTTTCCAGAAATTAGATATGGATGATGAGCAACCTGACTCTGTGAGTGTAGCCATCTTGTCTCTGTCTTTTCTTCTAGAAAAGTCCATCTCACTGACCTGTCACATCCTACATGACTCTGAATCAAGGAGCAGAACATGCCCGTGTATTTTGTTCATTGATTCAGAGCCAACATGGTATAATAGAAAGAGCACTAAATCTGGAACTGGGTTCAAATCCCAGTTCTGCTCCTTACCACTACTTTGTGACATCTGGGCCTTAGTTTCCTCTCAGCAAAATTAGAGGGTTGGACTAAATCACCTCTGAAGCTCTCCCTCTCTAAATCCATGATTCTATGATCTATGATCCAATTGTCAGGAGCGAGAGCACAGTCCTTAGAGCCTGCACAACACAGAATATCTGGGATAAATAATGGATGCATCACATTTGCAAGAACCCACTAGAAAGAGGCTCCATTTAAGACACTTGTTATTGGATACCCCAGTTTTGGGGATCCACTAGAGAAAAATAGCATATTTTTCTTTTGTCTTGGACAGTAGTAAGTACATAAAATTAAGTTTTGGGGGGCAGCTGGGTGGTGCAGTGGATAAAGTACCAGGTGTGGAGTCAGGAAGATCTAAGTTCATATCCAGTCTCAGATACTTACTGAGTAAGCCTGGATGAGTCACTTAACCCCTATTTCCCCTCAGTTCCTCATTTGTAAAAGAAAGACTTTTATCTTTGCCAAGAAAATCCTACAGATGAAGTCCATGAGGTCACATAGAGTTGGACATGACTGAACAATACTACGTTCAGTTTTTCAGCATTCTTTTCCTTGCAAGACAGACCAAGTCCTTGTGGTCAATTTCACTTATCTTAATGCTCATGTACCAATCCGTGTTGTATTACTACAATTGGTATGAATATCATGGTTAATATCAGATGTATAGACTTTGTATCCCTCATGGTACCTTGATCATAAATGATCTTCGTTCATTCATTCATTTGTTCCTTCTTTCCTTTACTTATCTAATTCATTCATTTTTTATTGATTCATTCTTTTGTGTACCCATTTCCTTGTCTATCACAAACTAATTAAAGAGTTAATTGATTTTGGATTTTTAAGCACTCCTAGACTGCTTGCCTTATTTGTGACATGGGTCTAGATAGCTTGTCTGAGATCCTTGTGGACAATAGATTCATAGGGTACCATATGCCTGCTGCCTTAGACACTCTTAGTACAATTGACCCTAAGAGATTAAACCCTTTTTGGGATCCTCACATCTGAATGGTGAATTTTCTGAGTTTTGCCTTCCTTTTGTGTATGTGTATATGTCTCTCTGTTCATGTGCACACTAGTACATGTATGTTCATGTTCATGTGTGTGTACACGTATGTACGGGTGTTGCAGAAACACTGTTTGGAATGCTCATGAAGTGATAGGTATAGATTGAAGAAATTCCAGATTCCTCTTGGTATGGACAACCAGCAGAAACTTGCCTTGATCTAGAACAGATTGATTATATATAATGTTTCCAAAGAAATGGTAATGTGCCCTGTATGGAAAAGATGAGCTAAGAAAAGGATTACTGCTAAGTAATTCGATGGCTCTATGTGCTGATATTGTCAGTCTGGGCAGCTTGCTTGCTTCCCTCAGGTGGAGGAGATGACTTGTAGGCCTGCATAGGTCCTAAATCATGGAGGAGAAAACTACAGATGTTTTAGACATCTCTTTAGAGACTCAGTTCCTCGGGGAACCTGGGTCAGTTTGCTGGAGCACTCAGGCTCAGAGTACTCTTGGCATGTTACTGAGTAGAGGGGTTCCTTAATGGGAGAGGGAGAAGGCCCTGTCCTCCCCTGAAGCCAATGGTGTAAGGTTGCCAAATGGGCAGCCAGCCAGTTTGGTTTAGTGTCTCACCTGAAGAGGGAGGGGATGACAGCCACTTTCTACTCTCTTTGGAGGCAGCTCCAAAGCTCTAGCAAGCTGTGTAGCTTTTACCAGGCTTTCCTTTTGAGATGGGAAGTTTGACTTCCTTTTCCTTTTCTTTCATTGTTGCTTTTGTGCTGGTGAAGGCTGTTTCACAGACCAGGACAGTCCCTTGTTATGTACTAAGCAGGCAGTAACCCCTGATAAAAACTGGAAAATGTTGTTTTCTTGTTTGTTCACATTTCATAGCTCTCTGTTTTGGGGGACAGTTCTGGTTTATGCCTTGATGTATTGGACTGTATAAGATCTGTGCCACATGAACTATTTTGAAATTGCCTCTCCCCTTCTCTTTATGGCACTGGAGAAAGAAACAAAAAGGACAATGCTTTGGATATCCTGGGTCTCCAGGAAAATATTCTGGGTTAGAGATATAGATGATATATTTCAAAAACACCCCAATTGATTTGCTGAGGGTGGTACATTTTTACGGTGTGGGGGAGCACATGACAGATAAGATGTCCATCCTTAGCACCTGTGGTACATTATTATCTAGGATGTTATAATCTTATCGTGGCTCTGTCTTCTCCTCAATGGGAGACCTTTCCTAGCTACCAGTAAGTGAAGAGGTAATCAGTGGAAGATACCCTGTCCCCCTTCCTATCTCTCCCTTGTAAGTCCATGAATGAGTATAGGCAGTCTCCTGCCCTGAATTCCTTTACTAGGAAATGTTGGGGGTGGGAGGCTCCTATTGATCAGCAGAGGATAGTTAAATACAGAACAGGAGGCTATAACAGACACCAGCACTATGGAGAGTTTATAATGGGTGTCACATCTGGCAGCTCGTGCAAACAAATCCAGGGGCTAATTTTGAGATTATCATGGATAGTTTGGAGGGAGCAGAGAAGAGTGTGAACTCTCTAAGTAGAATATATGAAGGACTGTCTACAGTCTTGATCAGCTTAGAAAATTGAATATCTTCCAGTGTGTGTGTGGGGCATTGCATTAATAAAGAACTGTTGACTTGGTTCACCATGGTAAAATATCATGGTAGGGATCCATACATCCATTAGCTTCCCTAGCTCTCCTACAGCAACCTACCAACAGGGTGTCCAGGGTGATTATTTTTCCCAGGGCTAGCTTAAATGTTGGTTTTAGACAATCTCCAATTCTATTCCATTGTTATCAGTTGGAGATAGAGGACTGGTATTTAAATCTCACATTTTTACTGTCTGTGTGAGTTTTTGATGAGACATTTGAACTCTCTGGGCTTCAGAGAGTTCTCTGTAAAAGTAGGGAGATTCAACTACGTGACCTTCAAGGTCCCATCCATGGAGCAGCCAACACTTGCATGTATGGCTCTTTGGGGAATTTTCGGGAAAATCCTTTTCCTAGACTGTGCTCATCTTCTGGCACCTTCATATTTTCTTCATCGAGGGCTCAGCACAGGACATATTTCAGTCATTTGTTTTGAAATTTCCTAAATGTGACCAAATCATTCTTGATTTACTTTGAGATAGAAATGGAATGAGAGACCCCCTTTAGAATGTTATCTCCTCTTGAAAATAAAACCCACGTCATGTTGAAATGGAACGCAAAATAGTTTAAATAACTTTAAAAGGAATATCTAAAGGCTATAAAAATGTGCATACCCTTTGACCTAGGAATACTGCTTCTAGGACTGCATCCTAAAGAGATCATGAAAATGGGGAAAGGACCCACATGTACAAAAATGTTTATAGCAGCTCTCTTTGTGGTGGCCAAGAACTGGAAAGTGAGGGGATGCCCATCAGTTGGGGAATGGCTGAACAGGAGTTCTGGGAAGATGCTTCTTCCTTCCTTCCTTCCTTCCTTCCTTTTCTTCCTTCCTTCCTTCCTTCCTTCCTTCCTTCCTTCCTTCCTTCCTTCCTTCCTTCCTTCCTTCCTTCCTTCCTTCCTTTTCTTCCTTCCCTCCTTCCTTCCCTCCTTCCTTCCCTCCTTCCTTCCCTCCTTCCTTCCCTCCTTCCTTCCTTCCTTCCCTCCTTCCTCCCTCCCTCCCTCCCTTCCTTCCTTCCTTCCTTCCTTCCTTCCTTCCTTCCTTCCTTCCTTCCTTCCTTCCTTCCTTCCTTCCTTCCTTCCTTCCTTCCTTCCTTCTTTCTTTCTTTCTTTCTTTCTTTCTTTCTTTCTTTCTTTCTTTCTTCCTCGCTTTCTTTCTTTTTTCTCCTCCTCTTCCCCTCCTCCTCTTCCTCCTAACTCAGAGGCCAAGTTGCCTCTCTTGAGCAACCTAGAGTCTTGGAAGTCTAGATTTTGAGCTCAAATAACCTTAGAGGTCACTCAGCCCCAAACCTCTCATTTTACAGCTCCAGGAAATTGAGGAATGTTTCCAAAATCACAATCAGTAAGTGGAGAATCCTGTAAAAAGCTTTTGGTACCCAGTCCAGGCTTCATTCCACTACACTCCAGGTGGGTAGTCTCTGGCTGGTCTTGGAATAAGAGGGGATAAATGCCAGAAAAAGCAGACCTGGGGGAACATAAGCAGATTCCATCCTTGAAGCATTCTCTGGGTGGGTCCCTTTCACTTCAGTGGGATCTGAAGAGGCAGCGCGCATTTAGGGGCAGATGCCCCCAGATCTTGGCTGCTGAAGGGGAAACAGCATCTGCAGCATGCAGAAGCAGGGAAGGCTGGCCCCCCTCCTGGGAGTTATTCAACTCACTTCACAAAAGACACATTCGAGAGAGTCACAGCTGAGTGAGGAAACTCATATGCTCTTATTTTTGCAGCAACTAGCTGGGGAAAAAGAACATCTCCACATCTACAGTACCAGTTTCCCAGAAAGGAAAGCTTGTATCTAGCTTTGATCTTGTAACAAGACGAGATTTTCATTTCAGGCATCAGTGGTGGACCTCTTTCAGGGTGGGGACAACTTTCTGGTGCACCCCCCTCCCCAAAGAAGAAATCAGAATTTCATAGCTGCAGGGAAACTGGGCAGGCATCTAGTTCATTCTATATATGGAAGTTCCATCACAATTGCATGTTAAGTACTCATTCGGCTTTTGCTTGAAGCCTTTCAGTGAAGGTAAATGGACCATCAGTCAATGCAGTCCATGCCATTGGAGACTAGCTTTCCTTGCTAAGAAAGGCTTCCTTGAAATCAAGCTGGTATTTGTGTCTTGGAAAATTCCAGCCTGTGGTTTTTGTTCTACCCTCAGGGGCCAACCGGAATGAGCATCATCCCTCACAGAGATCATACCACGTGGTTGGTATCAGCCAGCTTGGCTTAGATCAAGGCAGCTCAGCTCAGCCTGGAGACACAAGGCAGACAAGATGAAAAAGATGGAAGGGAAGGATGTCAACCACCTACTTTTAATTGAGAAAATCCTCAAGGGAAGGTGTCCTCTAGCAGGAAGGTAGACTGTCTGATCTAGCTATCAGTGAGTGAGTGTAGAAAACTCTCCGTGTCCTGGTCTCCTCCCTGTGATTAGGGCAGCCTGCCTTTCTATACACATTTTCATTTTCTCAAGGGTGAGCTCCAAAATATTGCAAAGAACACAGTAGCTATCTGTGTTAGGCTATTGGGCCTGCAATAAAAGCTGCTACCTCATTACTCCAGAGCGCTTAAGGATACCTTGAGGACAAGAGTACTAAATAAAAACAAATTTCATTGCATTCTATTAGTCACATCATACTGAGCTGCTACTGCTCTCTTTACCCTGCAAAAATGAAAGGAATAAAAAGGACCAACTGCCAGTCTTCTAACAAATGATCTGCCCATTATTAGCCAAGACCAAATATCCCAGGGCAGTACTAAGGCATTGTCAGGATTGTCAGGATTTCAGCCCATTTTGGGCTGAAAAGTCTGAAGGTGGTAGGATACCTGGGGAAGCATGTCCCTTCCCTTCCCTTCCCTTCCCTTCCCTTCCCTTCCCTTCCCTTCCCTTCCCTTCCCTTCCCTTCCCTTCCCTTCCCTTCCCTTCCCTTCCCTTCCCTTCCCTTCCCTTCCCTTTCCCTTTCCCTTTCTCTTTCCCTTTCTCTTTCCCTTTCTTTCCTCCTTCCTCCCCTCTCTCCTCTCCCCTTTCTTTCTTTCCTTCTTCTTCCTTCATTCCATGATGAGGCTTTAGAATAGGCTTTGTGAGGTCACTGAGACAACTTTGACTTAGGAAACTATGTGATGGCTATCTAGAAAGCCCTATGTCTTCTCTGTTTATTTCACACACCATTCAGAGATTTTTCCTTCTTAGTTTTTAACTCTGTCTTTGAAACTTCCAGTATTTCATGGGATCCAGTCCAGGCAGCAGTGCTCCAGGGAGTGACTCAGTTGCAGCCCGATGCTCTACCTTCCCGTGTTCTATTCCATGCAGAGAATCAATCACAGTACAGTTCCCCAGAACTAAAAAAGATGCGTTGCCTGCATCTGTCCTGCTTTCTCACCCACCATTCCATAAATGAAATGATTTATGAAGTGTCGGAGGCAATAAAAAGTGATGAGGGAGATAGCTTGATCTTTCTCCACCTGCCTTCCCACACGGACAAACCTCCTCCTCCTCACCCTGGGATGTAGGACCCTACCCCTCTCCAGCATCTGCATCCTATAGAGTTTGCAACAAGACCATTTTGGTCCCACTGTTGCCTATTTTTCCTGCTGTGCCCCAAGACTGGTAAAATATCAGCCTGGACCTTGTACCCCACTGGCTGCTAGGGGGACTCCTGGTGACCTGCTAATATCACTCCTCAGCTACTCGGGGTGAGAGTGATTGATCTACCATTTTGTGGTAGAGTCCAATCATCACTCCCCAGTCACCTGGATGAAAAGGGTCATGGCATAGTACTGCCTATTACTCCAATATGCTGTCATTCTTGCCATGGAAACTCAGGGCTGTCACATGAAACTGCTCCCACTCCCCCTCCCTGCCACTCCTTCCTTCTTTCCCTCTCTCCCACTCCCTCTTCTTTTTCCTCTCCTTTCTCCCTCCCCCACACTCTCTTCAAACCATGCATACATGGAAAATGAAAAGGAATCAGGATGCTTCTGTTGCCATGGTGACAGTGTACTAGCGATCTTGTCTCCCATTCAGTAGTAGGGGCAGACTTTCCAGGACAAGAGGATGGAGGATGGAAGGGGCTGGGCAGGAGACTGGGGGAAGGCTATGCACTAGACTGACTGTTGTAACTTTGGGTAATGTGGAAAGGCTGAAGAAGGTCCAGGAAATTGAGATGAATTAATGATTAGCAAATGCCAATCATCTGCTCACATCAGACAAGAGAAATCATGTCTGTTTCTATAATTATGCAATGTTTTTGCACCTCCTCCCCTTTTAGCCATTCCTGGTGCTTTACACAGTGCTGGGCACATAGTAAGTCCTTACTGGATGCTTACTGACTGTAGTCGTTCATTAATTCATTTTGTTCACTCAACAAGAGCTTATTAAGCACACAATACTCCAGTGACAGGCTCTGGCCATATTTGCTAGTGTATGGCAGGGCTACCTCATTTTTTGTGTCTCGGACCCCTTTGGCTGTCCGAGGAAGTGACAGATGCATTCCAGGAGCAATGTTTGTAAATAAAGGCATGGAATAAATCAGGTGGATTTTGAAAGAAAGCAATGGGAATGACTTACAGGCAGCAATATTCATTTACATTCAAGCTCATGCCCTCCCCCCACTCAGAAATCTGTCCATAGCCTTCCTGGGGGGAGCTGACCCCAGGTTAAGAGTCCCTAATCTGGGCTTTTCAAACACTTTCCTTCCTCAGGACAATCCTGTGAGATGACTTTTCAAGCCATTGTGATGTACTCCTTTGTATTTAGCTAACACACACACACACACACACACACACACACACACCTTTGTGAAATAATTATTATAATAACAATAATAGCTAACATTTGCATAGTTAAAATTTGCAAAGTATTTTACAAATATTTTCTCATTTGAGTCTCACAAAAACCCCATGAAGGAGGGGCTATTATAAGTCCCATTTTTTGGATGAGGAAAGTAATGTAGAACTCAAGTGACTTGTTCAGGGTCACTCAGCTGGTAAGTGTCTGAGACCTAATTTAAACTCAGATCTTCCTGACTCTGGGCAGTTAGGGGTGCCATGATGCATACAGTGCTGGACCTGGAGTCCTGAAGACTCATCTTCATGAGTTCAAGTCTGGTACTAGACACTAGTTGTGTGACCCTGGGCAAGTCACTTCACTCTATTTGCCTCAGTTTCCTCATCTGTAAAATTAGCTGGAGAAGGAAGTGGCAAACCACTCTACTATCTCTGCCAAGGAAACCCTAGATGGGTTCATGAAGATTTGGACATGACTCAACAACTTGGTGACTCTAAGTTCTGGGCTCTGGGTACTGTGGCACCCACTGATAGCCTCATACAAACCTGGTGAAACTCAACTGAGACTAAAGCTTTCCTAGAGCATTTGCATATGGGGAAGACTAAGTTATTTCTACATGATCTTTGCTCAGCAAAATAGCGAAATTGCAAAGCATATCTTTTACACACACACACACACACACACACACACACACACATACAACCAGGATCTAGGGAAAATATTACCTAGATCAACCTTTGACACAGGGACACTGGGCAGGGAACACCACAGCTACCTTGTCAGTTAGGGACTGTGGGTGGTTTTTAGATGGGGAAGCTGAGCCTTAGAGACATACAATCTGCCTGAGGTCACATAGCTAGTAATTGTCAGAAAAAGGATTGGAATCCAAGCCTCTCCTGATTGGGTGTCTACAGCTCTTCTCAAAGTTCCCATGACAATCTCTAATGGCTAAAACTTCTTTTAGTTTCTAGCATCTGACCCAACAGAGCAAACTCGAATGGCCGAATAGCTCCTCAGCTGAGGGCCTTGTGGAAGATCCCACTGTCAGGACCCAGCCCAGAGGTGGGCTGCCAGGAAAGGTCATTGGATCTCTCTGCATCATGGTGCTTTGCAGAGAGAGGGAACTTAAGAGAGATTTAAGTCCAACCTCTGCCAGGCCTAGAGGCCTGAGGGCTACCCGAGTCTTCTTACCTTACCTCTCGCAGGTCTTCGGCTGGCCAAACCGGATAGTCGTATGACAGAAGAGACCTCCCAGAGTCGAACAAGGGTTAAGCTTTTATTTCAGGGTCTGGTTACAAGTGCAGGGGAATTCTTCCTTAGGAGGGAGAGAGAAAGATCTCCCAAGGGGGCAAAGATCTTACAATAAGAGATTGGAAGCAGAAGTGTAAGTGGGGAGAGAGGGGGAGGGGAGAGAAGAGAGAAGAAAAGTGGAGCCTTGTGTCCTCACACGTGGCCCCTCCGCCCAAGAGAGCTTTCAGGCTTTCCTGATCCTACTTAAGCTCTCCAGCCGCATAGTTTGCATCTGAATACCATGCCTGTTAGGTAACTAGGTGTGCCCAGATCCGGGACAATCTCGAGGGCAGGGAGAGCTCTCTCCCATCACGTTTCTCACGGGAAGAGGCGGAAATACACGAGATAGCTCGGTTCACCTCGATTCCCAGTCGTTTCCTGGGGAGGCCTCGTGAGAACTCTAAGATTTAGAAGTTCCCACCTTTACCCGCCCGAGACTGTCCACATGGAATTGAGCTTCCATCCCCAGCAAACCTCTCATCCCATGAAGGAATCGCCTTTTCAGAAAATTCCCAACAATCACAACGCCTCCTGTTAGCTAACCCAACCACAAGGACTGGTACTTTTAGAATGCTTTCCCCAGCCCAACCCTGGGACATAGGCAGCCTGGTAGAATGATGGACTTACCCTCCAGACCACGGACCCATTGCTTACCCTTGCTGGGCTTGTAAAATGAGGGAAGAAAAGAAGTTGTGTTAAGCACCTACTCTATGCCAAGTACTGTGCTAAGCACTTTATGAGCATAATCAATCCCTTGCACTTCCTTTACAGTGTCGTGAGTTCCCTTCCAGAGAAGACACAAGGCTTTGCTAACTTCAAGGCACAAAGTAAATATGGGTCACTATGATCAGTTCCTTAAAAGCACAGAATGAATGTCAGTAATATCTTTATCCTCCTTTTACCCACGAGGAAGCTGGGGGTTAGAGGAGTTAAATGACTGACTTGCTCACAGAGACATAGCTATGAAGGGTCCGCGAGGGTCAAGGCCAGGACCCTGCCTCTGTCCTTGGTTTTCGTCTCCCCATACACTCCTCCCTCCCGCTGCTGAGACAGCTTCTCCCCCTCTGCAAAGGAGGGTGGAACCTTCAACCTTGGACCTGTTACTCGGTAGCACAGGTTTAAAGCACAATTGTGGGAAGGTCATAATCTTGCATACCTGAGCCCTCCTTGACTAGGGTTTTCCTTTTCTAATCTGAGAAATGAGACACTTGAATCTCTTGTGCCAGGAATTCTCAAACGTTTTTATGTGACAAACTCTTTTGACAGCTGTGAAGTCTATGGAGCCATTTTAGAATAATGTTTTATAATTAATAAAATTATTATGGTGATTAATAAAAGTTATGATGATAAAATTCCCAAGTACATTGAAATAGTTATCAAAATATAAGTTCATGGGCCCTGGATTAAGAACCCTTTATTTAAGCTGTAGAAGACAACAAGCATTGATTAAACACCTACTATGTGCTAGGCACTGAAATGAGTGCTAGAGACACAAAGAAAGACAAAAAAACCCAGACCTTGCTGTCAAGGAGCTATGGTCTAGAAGGGTAGACAATATGACAGTACTGTGTACAAACAAAATATAGACAGGTTACACTGCAGATAGTCTCAGAGGGAAAGAGTCATTAGCAGGAAGAGAGATGGAAAATGTCTTTTTGCAGGTAAGCTTTTTGCTGGGACTAGAAGGAAGTCAGAAATCCAGGAGACCAACAAGGAGGGAGGGCATTCCAGGAATGGGGGACTGCCAGTGAAAACGCCTGGAGTCTAGAGATGGAGGGTCAAATTCGAAGAACAGTGCAGAGGCCAGTGCCACTGGACTGAAGAATAAATGTGGGGGGCAGGGAGAAAGGTGGGGAAAGACTGAAAATGCAAGAGAGGGTCAGGTGGTGAAGGACTTTGAGGGATTTTTATATATACTCTCAAAAGTAACAAGGAGTCACTGGAATTCATTAAGAGGGTGGCGTGGTGAGGTCTGCACTTTAGAAAAATTAATTTGACAGCTGAATGGTGGATGGACTGGAGTAGGGAAGAGACTTTAGGCAGGAAAGTCAATCAGAAGGAAGCTCAGAGTCCAGGCTTGACCTTATGATGGTTGCACTGAGTGGCAGTGGTGTCAGGAGAGATATGTGCAGAAGGTTGAACTTCAAAAAGACTTGGCAATAGCGTGGATATGGGCGTTGAGAGAGAGTACGAGTGAGCCATTGAGGGTGACAGGCAGTCATCAACCTGGGTGACTGGGAGGATTGTAGTACTCTCAAGAGCCACAGGGAAGCTAGGAAGGAAGGCTTGGCGAGAAAAGAGAATGAGTTCTATGTAGGACTTGCTGAGTTTAAGATGACTACAGAATATCTGATTCATTATGTTGTTTGAGATGCAAGACTAGAGATCAGGAAAGGGTAGGTCTTGACAGATGCATCTAAAAATCATCTGCAGTAAGATGATCATTGAGTCTATGGGAGATGACGCATCACAAGAAAAATATAGATCGAGAAAAGATGATCCAGGACAGAGCCTTGGGGACAACTCCAAGTTAATGGAGGATCCAGGACAGGATCCAGCAGCCACTTGTCCCCCAAGAGGCAGCCTCTGGGGGAAGCTGTAGAGGGGCAGAAGTCTGAGCCACTTCAGGTGCAGCTGGGGAGATCTGTGCTGTTTTCCATGGTACTGCCTCAGCTCCAGCTGGCTCTTTCCACCCCTGGCTCACCGCCAGCATTAGCAGGCACATACTCCTCCCAGGTTATCAATCCCTGGTGGAATGGGGCAATAGAGCTCAAGGGAAAGCTGGGGAGAAACTTTCTTCTTATAGCTCATCCTTTTCTCTGCCCTAGCCCAATTAGACTATTAGGAAGGCTAGTTTAAGGGGGGAAAACAGCTGGGGCACCATAGTGCATAGAGTACTGGGCCAAGAGTCAGGAAGACTCATCTTCATGAGTTCAAATCTGGCTTCAGACACTTCCTAGCTGTGTGACCCTGGAGAAGTCACTTAACCCTGTTTACCTCAGTTCTTCATCTATAAAATGAACTGGAGAAGGAAATGGCAAACCACTCCAATACCTTTGCCAAGAAATCCCCAAAGGGAGTCATGAAGAGTCAGACAACTGAACATTTAAGGGAGAGGAAGAAGTTATTCTTTCATTCATTGAATAAGTTTATCAAGCCCTTACCAAGTTTCACCATTGTTGATCTTTAGGTTTTTAGTAGTGCAGCCAAGAAAGCTCTTCACTAAGACTTTTGGGACATCCTGTATATACATATATATATAGTTACCTATGTGCCTATATGTATGTAGGTTTATGTGTATACATGTATATACATATATATGTACTCATATGTATACACACATATGTACATACAGTTTACAAAGTCATTTAGTCAAAACCAAACTGAAACCAATAATACAAATATTATTGTCCCCTTTTTACAGATGAGGAAACTAAGAATCAGATGGGTTAAATGATATATCAGCCATCACATGTGTAGAAAGCAGAAGAACCAAGACTTGAGTCTGAGTCTTCTGGCTCAAAGGCCACCTCTCCAAGTCTCTGACACCAAAGGGACTCATTTATAAGAACTATTCCTCTGACTCTGAATTCTTGGAGATGGTTCCACCACAATACAAGGTCTGTTCCAGTTGTAAATTCATAATACTCTGAGCCTACGTTACACTTTGGGATTGTTCCCTCTATCATTCTCCTCCTCCTTCTTCAGTCTACTCTCACTGTCCTCCCTTCCTCACCTCCACTCACTTCTCAAGCCCTTGCCTAGTGGCCTTCCACCCCACCATTCTACTGAACTCGCTCTCTCCAAAGTTAGCAATGATGTCTTGCTGACTGAACCCAACAGTATTTTCTCCCTTCTCCTTCCCGTGACCTCTCTACAGCTTTTTACAATGTCAATCACCCCTCTTCCCAGGTACTCTGCTCCTTTGCTTTTCCTTGGTTCTCTCCTTACCTCTATATGGCCCCCTGGTTAAGAGCCCTGGTCCACAGCATTCCCATGATTAAGGATCTGCCATTAGTCACGTGGTCTAGGGTGATACAAAGATATTGTAGTAGTTTGCCAAGATGAGAGAGTCTTACCTAAGCCTTTCTCCCACATAGAAGTGGTTTTAGGAACAAAGGGGTCAAACTTGGTTACAGAATGTTTCCCAGAATTCTGGATTGTTCCATGCCTGTTCCTCAGCCATGCATGTAGGTTGTGGATGAACTGAAAGTAATTTTAAAATAGAAAAAAAACTGTTTTATAATTGAGGACAAAGTCTGTTATTCTTACTTAGAGTTTCCAGTCTGATAACCTGATTAAGAGAATTGCAAACTGTCAGTATTCTAAGGTAACAGGCCTGGAGCAATATCTATCTAAACAGGTGGAAAAGAAATATTGCCTGCAGGGATGGAGGCTAGCATCAGGTTGGTGCCCTGAAGGGTTATGGTCACTGCTGAGTGTGAGGAAAGAAAAATTCTGACAGATTGAGTCTCCAGAATGTTTGTTATTGTTTACAGTAACTCCAAATATGAGTTCATTGGAAATCATATGCTATTGGTAAGTAGAACATGTCTCTAGTGGAAATGTTGACATGTGCTGGGGGATCATCGGGCTTAATTCTCCTCTTTAAGAGTCAGAGTGCCCAATAACATGCCCTGAGGCATCACAGAAGTGAGAGCCTCTCCAAATGCATTTCCACCCCTCTGCTGTTCTCTCTTCCCTCCAGTTCATCCCTCATACCAGAATAATCTGTTTTTGTGCGTATAGATGTCTTAGCACTCCCTGCTCAAAAAACTTCAGGTCTTGAAGCTGACTACTGAGTAAAGGCCAAACTCTTCAGCCTGGAGTTTGAAACCTATCTCATGCCTGCTTGCCCAGCCAGCCATGTTTTATCCTGGTCTAGCCAATGCAATGTAAACTGAAGTCATGTCTGTCCCTAGCCTATCCCCAGGTTCTCCTGCCTCCACACCTTTGCTCACTTCTTCTCTCCTGTGCCTGGAATAGCTTCCCTTTCCTCTTCATGATGAATTCTTTCCCAATTCCAAAGGCCTGATTCAAAAATAATCTTGCAGGGACCTTTCCTCAACTCCTCCCTTTCCTTTGGGGGCTAATCTTCCCCAAATGGACCTCATATATTCTTTTGTTGACATCCTTTATGGAGAGGGGAGAGGAAGCAGCTAGTAGAGGTGGTATTGAGGTATGAGTTTTGGAATCTGAGGGCAGAGGAAAGGTTTGGTGGGAAGATGCAGAAGAATGCCCATGATAATGGGTTATGGGGCATTAAGGTCCCTGCCAACC
>NC_092873.1:531834725-531849725 GCF_028372415.1 Notamacropus eugenii
TGTGGCTAATGATATTTCACTTCACTAGCACAGAACCAGCAAAACAGAATACCTGAATTAAATTAAATAAAATAATGAATTAAAATAGAAAGTAACCAGATGGCAAGGTGAGGTGCACTCTTCTCCTTCCTCCTAATTCCACCCTTCCCAAATTCTAGTTATGGCTTGGAGCGTTTCATTGTAATAATTCATTAAACTTCCCCTTCTTGCTCTTGGTGGCTATTCAAATCAAATAGAGTTTGCAGCCACGCAGCCTTGTCTTTGACACTTGGTCTAAAATAGCTTTATCCCCCTTTATTTTATCCCATTACATCAAGTTAAATCACATCTGCTCCTGTGCCATTCCAATTTATAGCTTTTTAAAAACAGAAACCCTCACTTATGTGACATAGAAAAGCTACATATATCATGTATATTTGCGTTCATCAATTCAATAATATTATCAATACTGTCTTACGTTGACATAATTTTTAAGGCTCTCAAAGCATTTTATATTATCTTCTTTTATCCTCCTAGTAACTTCTGGAGAAATAGAATTGTCCAAAATGGAATGGAAAAGGAGAATGATGGCTTTGCTCTCTTACTCTCTCTCTCTCTCTCTCTGAATGTTTTCAGGAAGACAAGCTGAATGACCATTTGTTTTGGTGTATGATGAGAGTTTCTTCCATGTATGGGGTATGCTAGAAGGCTGCAAAGGTCCCTTCCTGCTTAACATTTTGTGATTTCGTGATTTCCATCAGTATGAAGAACAGGTAAAGCTTTAGAGTTACTTCTATTGAGTGTTTGATGTTTATAGCTCTGCCACTTCAAAGTGGTGTTTATCTATGCTCAAAGAGCAGGTTAGTCTTCCTTGTAGGAGAGAGGGCAAAGGGGCTTGAGGAACATTTCTCCACAATCCAGGTTATCAGAGAAAATTAAGGGTTTTTTCCTAAATAAAAATAAACAGGCCCAGAAATGGGGTTTCCAAGAAAATTAGAATGCAACAAAAAAGATCTGAAGTTTGAACAGTGAAAAGTTGACATGTCAGGAGGCTGGAAAGTGGAAGAATATTGCATAGGAGAAGGGACAAAAAGAGACAAATAATTATGTACTTAGAGATTAGAAATAAATTTGAGATTCTTTCTAAAAATGAATAAACTGTTTACTCCAAGGAGGAAGGAGCTGGGTGTCTTAAAATGAATTATTAAGTAGATCGTCAAGCGACATCAAGTAAGACAGAGCATCCATTAAGGGCCAAAGGAAGAAGAGAAAAGAGAAAAGATCTGCACATCATTCTGTTGCCCCGTGATTTTAGTTCTTTCTGTTTTATCTCTATATTGTGAAAGCTTTCATTCCACACAGGTTGTGAGTTAGTGACTTCCTTCTCAATGGTACAAAGACAGTTCTTTGTTGTTGCAGGAACAACAGTGAGATCTTTTGTCTTCCTGAGGAATGTATCTAACTCACAAATAATGAGGTCAGGAGGAAACTAAAAAGCATCAGTGGAGATTATAAAGTCCCAGGAAAGAAGCTGAAGAACTTCAATTAGAGAGATGAGTGATGTTTTCCTTAATTTTGTTCATCAAAGGAGAGGGTTTCAGAAGAAAACATTGGAAAAGTGAACAGCTAGCTCTGATGATGGGAGCTAAGAATGACATTAACCCTAAATTTTTGTTGCACAGCTTAAAATAGTAGAATTACATATAAGGTGAATTATGCCTACAAAACGTTGATAACATATATTCTCTTAGAGTATTTAATATATATATATATAAAAAGGCTTTAAACTAAAAACAATGAGGAGGGGGAAAATTTTGTATATCTACAGCTATCATTTTAGCCATCATGGAGGGTAGCCATAATAAAGAACAGCTAGGTGGCACAGTGGACAGAATGCCAGCAATGAAGGCAGGAATTCTAATCTTCCCAAGTTCAAATATGGCTTCAGATACTTGCTATCTGTATGACCCTGGGCAAGTCACTGTTTGCCTTAGTTTCCTCATCTGTAAAAGTGTGGGAGAAGGAAATGGGCAAACCACTCTAGTACCTTTGCCAAGAAAACTCCAAATGGGGTCAGAGAGAGTTAGACACAACTGAAATGACTCAACAACAACAAACTGTAACAAACAAGTAGAATAGCAGTTGAGACAGACAGAGGTTCACAGAAGAAAGAAATGAGGTGGCAGTAAAACTCATGACTCAAATGCCTATACATAAACGTACCAAATTAAAGCTATGAGGAAAATGAATTGGAGCTCCTGGGATAAGGAAGCAAATTTGACCTCACAGATATCCCTGGGAGTTGGTAGGATGGAATGCATGACTGCAGTGGATCCATTACTCATAGGAGAAGGAGAGGCAGGAGGAAGTAAGGTGGGCTGGAGTTATATATTGTAAAGCTATATTTGTGTGAGAAAATCTAGTAAATGGGACGAAGAAGCATGGTGAAGAGACTTTGGTTGAACATCAATGGAGCAAGACATAGAAACAAATTGGTCACCAGTTGTATTAGGAATGAAGTAGAACAGCATGTATTAAGCACTTACTGTATGCCAAGCACCACACTAAGCATTTTGGAAATATTGTCTCATTTGATCCTCACAACAACATTGGAAAGTAGGTCCTTGTATCATGCTTATTTTGCATTTGAGGAAAATGGCGCAGATAGATTTTAATTCCAACTCTTGACTCCCGACTTCAGACGTTGCTGCATGCATGGTATCATCTGGCTGCCAGTGCAATGTTCCTATTGACCTTGATGACTACTGTCAACATCTTGTAAGAGTTTGTCCATTTTTTCCTCTGTTTTTTTCTCCTTTCTTCTTTGCATCCTTAAATGATGAATTTGAGATGATTTGGGGTTTCTCAACAAGGATAAAAATCAAACTGGTTTTGCTGGTTTTGCCCCACCTCCCCTTTATTCTTCTTTATGAAGGAGTATTTCTCATAATCTTTCCTCATTCTTACTTATAACATCTTGCAAACAAGTTTATGTACTAAATGTGTGCTGTCTTTGGTTACTATCTCTATCACGTGCTTCTTGACCAAGGTACTTTTTGGAGTATTTCATTTCTTTGTTATGGCAAATGATTTACATTGGTCAATCTTGTACATAAACTTAAAGCCAGTGTCAATGTTCTTTCTGTTATCCATTTCTCATTTTTGTTATCAATAACTTTTTCAGAGAGACCATTTTAATTTGTGTCTTTTTCATGGTTATTCTTTGTTTAGCTTTTTATTATTTTTGAGGTTTGCTCTAACAAACTGGTGGCCCGACTTTGCAGAAACACGTTATAGGAATGACACTCAAGTCAATAGTGAGTCTTTTTCTGTCTGCTAAAATATCATCATGTATATTCTTTTCAGTATGGAAATATTCTATTACACTCAACACCATAATTTGTTTAGCCATTCCTTAATAGTGTGCTCCCCATTTTATTTCCAGGATTTTTGTTATTAAAAATAATTCTGCTATGAGAGTCTTTAAAACACCAAGCTTTTCCTGCTGTCAGTGACTGCTTTAGGGCACATCTCACTATTGGAATCTCTGGGTCAATGGGTTTGAAGGATTTAGAGTCTTTTTTGAATACTTCTCAATTGTTTTCTAGCCTACTTGAGTCAATTCATAGCTCTCTCAGCACTGAATTAGTGTACTTACCTTTCCAAGGCTCCTACAACGATGAATTTCTCCCTCTTTTTGTATCTTTGTGAGCTGGAGGGATCATGATATTAGACCTCAGGATTGTTTTAATTTATACTTCTCTAATGATTACTGATTTGGAACATTTTTAAAAGCTCTTAGTGATCATTCTTATTTCTTTTTTTTAATCTATTCATATTCTTTGACCATTTGTCCAATCCCGTAGGGTTTTAAGAGATACGCAGGAAGGCTTTTAGGCTTTTGGGCCAATACTCTATGTAAGATTTATGGCAGGGCCATATATGGCAGGCCCTTTATAAGATGAGAAGGTCAGAAAGGATAGTAACACAAGAAAAGAGTACCCGCTTCAAGGTCCCAGTTCTACTGAAGCACTAAAGTATTTACAGACAGTAAATCAAAGGCCCCACAAGCTTAAAGGGCCTGCTTATAATCACATAGACAAAAAATGACAGAGCCTAGACCCCAACACAGCCAGTCTGACTCCCAGTCCAAGGTCGCTTCCATTGGATCAATCTGCCTTGTTCATGACAACTGGGATTTTAGCTGAGTTCCCTGCAAACTTGCATTTTTCCACATTAAAAAAATCAATTCTTGGTCCACTATGCCTCAAGGCAATTGGCATTATTTATGTATTGTGTCTTAACTGTCCTTTGCCACATGACTCAATTTCAGAACTGCACCTTCATTAGTGGAACGTTTGCTTCTTTCCTCCAATCATTAATAAAGATATTAAATAAACCCACGCCTCCCAAAAGCCACAGTGGGAAGGAGCCGAACACCTGATGCCACTTTCTTCATTCTATTTATCATAACTCTCTCCTCTGCTCTGTCAGCCAGTTTCCAACACAGTATATCAGAAGGAATGAGTTTGTAAGACAGTTGCTTTCCAACTTTTCACTTTATGGGGGTTTTTGCATTAAGATTCCCAATATCTCATATTTATTGTGTCCAATTTATTCAGCAGCTGGTCTATCTTATTTCAGATTGCCAAGCCTGTAACAGAGTTGTTCAAAAGTGGGTTGGACTGTCTCAGAAGGTGGAGAGTTACCTACCACTGGAGATTTTCGTCAGAGGCCAGATGATCACTTTTCAGGTAAGAGACAGAGAGTTCATGTCCATGTTTGGGGTGGACTAAATGCCACTGAGGTCCCTTCTGACTATGAGATTTAGGATTTTTGATCATCTAAATATCTATAACATGCTATAAAAGGGTTCATCAAGGCAGTTTGTAGCACAGTGGATAGACTGCTGGGCCTGGATTTGGAAGACCTGAGTTCAAATCTGGCTTTGGATGTCTACTAGCTATGTGATCCTGGGAATATCACAGAACCTCTGTCTCCATCAATTTCCTTATCTGTAAAATGTGGATAATAGTAGCATCTGCCTCCCAGGGATGTTGTGAGGATCAAATGATATAATATTTGTGATACATATTTAACATAGTGCTGACACATAGCATATCTTTATAACTCTATAATCACATTTCAACATAATTGGTTTCCTTTGTGATGGTATGGGTTTCATTTTATGTATTTAAAAACGCAACACTAAAAAGCAGACCACGGACTTCCCCAGATTGCCGAGGGGTCGATGACACAAGAATAGTGAAGAGACTCTTCTCTATACAATATTTTATGGTCTACAGGGCTCTGAAATTTCTGCCAGCTCTAAATCGATGAGCCTATGATAGCCAGCCATTTACTCATGTATTCCAGGAAATGTAAAATCTCAGCCAGAAAAGTCAGTATTGTGGAGAGTGGTCCAGAGCAATAGAAGACTGGGGATCCCTCATGAACCACATGTAGGACAAGGAACAAGTTACTTCATCTTCTAGATCTCAGTTGGTACCATCTGTATAATGGGGATTTAGTCTTCATTCATTTCATTCAATTCTATGTTATTGAGGGACTACATTTCTCAAAGTACTGATAGGCTTTGTGGGGACATAATAATGAACAGACACAACTTCTGCCCTCGTGGAGCTACAATCTAGTATGGCAGCTCAAATATGTAAATGAATCATATTAATGCGTTGTGGAATGTCATCACTGCCCTCCCCCTCCCAAGAGGTACACAGTATTGTATGTGAGAGTTTGAAAGAGGGGAGGGTTATGGAAAGTTCAATAGAAATCATCTAATCTTATTCTCTGACTCATCTACAGAGGAGGAAACTGAGGCCCAGAGATGTTAAGTTATTTGCCCAAATTCACATCAATAGTAGGTGTCAGCCATTTCATAAATTTCCAGGGTTCTTTTCTTGACATGCATCTCTTTTCTCTCTATACATTCTCCATACGTGATCTTATCCCCTTCTCCCCTCTCTGGCTTTAAATATCATATCTACATAGATGAGCCCCAAATTTGCTGTTTCTGGCCTGGGGCCCTCCTCTGAATTCTAGACTGGCATCTCTGGGTCTCCCTTGGATACCTAGATCTGAGTATCTCACTCCTACAACATATTCAACATGTCCCAAGTTGAACTCAGCATGCCCATGCCATATTCCTCAGATGCACACTAAAACCAGAGCTTTTCCTAGCTTCCCTACTTTTGTGGGAAACTTTCAGTCATCTATTACTTTCCCCCCTCCTTCATTGCCCACATCTAGTGAGTTGCTAAGTTCTGTCAGTTATACCTCTATAATATCTCCCTCCTGTCATCAGTGACTTTTCTCCTGCCCAGATTTGATTGACACATTGAATCTGAGACTTCACCCTTTTTTAGAGACACCCAAAATATCTCCAAACTCTACTATCTTCTTTCCATTCCTTCTATTATCATCCTAGGTCTATCATCATAGGTGGTCTCCTTGTGTCTAGCATTTTTTAAACACTGATCACATATAGGAATTGAATGTCCGGATCATTTGTCTTCCTTTTATTTGGTGGGTGATGGGAAGCCATTGAAGGGTTTTGAGCAGAGGAGTTGTGAACTCAAAGTTAATTACCAGGAAAGACTGAGGTGTACAATGTATTCCAGAAAGCCTAGCAGCTCCCGTGTGAGGGCTGCTCATCTACCTTTGGTGTCCACCTGGCACTTAGCTCTCCACTGTGGCTCCAACAAGCTGTAACATACACAACAGCCTCACCCTAATAAAACCATCTTAGTCAACATGCTAAACCAGGTTAAGGGTGACTGAGGGGCCTCAAACTTGTCAGTGAGTCAGGAGGATGTCTACCCCAAGCATGTGAAGACTTCTTCTGATGGAATGGGTGGATGAGGAAAATTTGTTCCCTCAGCCATGAAGGCAGCTGAAGCAGGTGCTATGGAGCACTTTGAGCTTGGTCAGACATCACAGATGCCAACGTCATCCACTGCATCCTGGGTCTAACTTTTGTCCAGCCATTAGACTTTGATGACTCTGGAAAAGAGAGTGAGACTGACAACTTCATGCAACTCTGCCTCACTTACATCAAATTCTCTCACAAGCCAAGACATCACCCAATGATGCCAATGTCCACTTCAAAAACAAAGGATGAACACCACCCAGGCAGTGCATTTAAAAGGTGGAATGGGAGAGGGGAGAGACTGGAGAGAAATGGAAACCCATTTAGAGTTATTGTAATAGTTCAGGTAGAAGTTAAAGATGACCTGAATATTAATAATAACTAATACAGAGCATTTTAATGATTGCAAAAGACTTAGCATATATTATATAATTTCATTAATCTTCACAGCAGCCTGTTAGGCAGATGATATTACTTCCCTACTCTGGAGCTTTTTCACTGTTGGTCCCTCATGCCTGGAGTTTTCTCCTTTCTCATCTTTGTCTCTTGGCTTCCTGCCCATCTCAGCTAAAGGCTCATATTCTTCAGGAAACCTTCAGTTCCCCTTCATCTTAGAACCTCCCCACTGAGACTCCCCCCAATTTATCCTGTATGTCTCAAATATACAGGGACTACTTTTTAAACTTTTTTTTTGTATCTCCAGTGCTTAATACAGTGCCTGACGTAGTACACAATTAATAAAGGCTAATTTCCTGAGTGACCAATTTTCCAGGTGAAGAAACTGAGGTGAAATTTCTTGTCCAGAGTCACAAAGCTGTGTTGGGACAGGGTTTGAACTCAGTTATTCTGGACTCTGGGGTGAGTGCTCTATTCCCTATGCTTTAGGACCTCAATGGAGGGGAATACACAATGTCTTAAGGTGGTCCACACCATTTTGGATAGTTAGGAAATTTAACCCGACACCAAGATTAAACCACAACTTCTCTCCATTTCTCCTGGTCTTTCTCTCTGGGGCCAAGAAGAAAGTCTAACTGCTTGTCTACATGACAGTTCTTAAAAGACATGAACGCAGCTCTTGGATCTCACCAAGTCTTTTCTTTTCCGGATTAACCATGACCATTTCCTTCATCTGATTTTTTACAGCTTGAACTTGGATTCTTTGTGACTTCTTCACCATCTTGGTGGAAGATGGGAAGACAGGAGGCTAGCTTTCAGAGTTCTAGGGTAAAGGGAAGGTGGCCAGTAGAAATTATTGGAGATCTATGAGAGAGAGAAGGAGAGGGGGAGAGACAGAGACAGACAGACAGAGACAGAGATGGAGAGACAGAGAGAAATAGAGATACAGACAGAGAGAAACAGAAAGAGATAGCCATAGAAAAAGATACAGAGAAATATAGGCAAATACACACAGTCAGACAGAGAACTCCACAGGTGGAAGGAGTAGGTGAGATCAGGAAATAAATGAAGGTAGTAGTCTTGGCAAAGATCTCCATCCCCTCCCTTTAGACTTCAGGGAAAGAACTTAGAAGTGTGAGGGAGTGAAGAGGAGTTGAGTGAATTCAAGATGTCTTTGATGACTTTGACTTTTCAGGAAATTAGGAGGTAACAGCATCTAATGAACTAATATGGAGAGGTCATGGAGTTTTTTTTTTTCACTTAATGGAAGAGCATGCATGGGAAAGCTACATAGAGAATGAAACTGAGGATTAATATGAGATAAATAAAAAATAATCATTCAGCAGTGAGTGACTAAGTGAGGTAAAATAGAACAAATTGTAGAGAACATAGTGAAATGTAGTTTGTGATTTCCTGCAGCATTTGGCTACTCATGAGTAGGCACTGAAGACAGAAGTGTTTGGCATCTCTGAGATTTGAAGATTAACTGAACAAGAATGTCTGAAGGTCAAGGAACCAAAGTTGTAGGTAACATCACCTTAAAATATCTGACCATTGGATCAAAGCAAGGCTGGAAGACTTGGAAATATTGAGGAATAGAGACCAACATTCTTCTGATCAATTCTGGGCTCAGTTTGGTGTCTGTTCCCAAGAGTATCTTATATTTATGTAAACTGGTAGACTACTCGGTAGGCTGCTTATCCAACTCCATGCTACAGTGAGGACAACATTCATTTTAGTTAGGTCGATCTTTTTTGGCAAGAGGTCTGAAGGATGAATGAAAGAATGGGGGAAACTGATATGGAGGCAAACCAGTTAGGAGGCCATTACAGTAGCACAGTGAGGAATGCTGAGGACCCAGTAGAAGGTGACATTGATGAGAGGAGAAAGGAGGTCAGAGAGATATTGCCAACATAGAATCTACTGATAGGAACTTCAGAGTAGGGGAGGAAGAGTCAAAACCGAAAGAAGACTTAATTCCTTATGACGAGAGCAATTATGATACTATTGAAAGAAACAGAAATACTGTATAACAAAGCAAGTTTTGTTTTTTGGTAAATGTGATATGTTTAGTTTTGTCCACATTGAGCTTGAATTATTAACATAACAACAGCTGGAGATATGTTCAGAAAGATGTTGGAAGTATGGGACTGAAGATCAGTGGATAAAGGCAGACTAAGTATACAAATTTAGGAGTTGGAATCATAATGGGAAATTTCTGAGTCTAAGAAGGTGTTCGTAAATTAATGTCAAGCGTTGGTGAGGTCTAAGACATGTGACCACTGTCGTGGCTGGCTGAGGCAGAGCAGAGGGGACGTAATGACAGCCGAGTTCAAAACTGTGTGAGCTAGAGATGTTGGAAGGGTCATCAAGATGGACATTGAATGTAGGCCCCTTGTTTTTTTCTTTTTCTTGATCCTGGCTACCCTTTTAATCATTAAACCATACTAGGAATTACAGAAGAGGATGGAGGAAAGCAAAGATGTAGAGAACAACTTTGAATCTGTCAGTCTGGCTCCTTATTAGCAACCAAAGGATTTAGGGAGAAAGGAACCCAGGAAATAAAGAAGTGAAGAACAATCTTAAATAACTAGTTGGCCAAACACATTTGGAGGTGGCATAATTTATTCTTCCAATGAGATCTTTCTCTGATTCTCTGTTGTGGTATAAAGATGATGCTGAGTCCTCAAAAATTATGCTTAAATATTGAGAATAATGTTAAACAGTTCCTACCAAGTCAGAAGAACCCTTAGTAGAGTCCTAAGGGTGGGTTTCATGTCTGTTGTCTGAGGACAGGTTTATCTCAATTCAAAGATGTTCATCACTAGAGACTGACCATCAGGAAGTTAATATTTTAGCCATAACAACTCATTAAACTATTATGACACCTAGGCTATGTGACTTGTACTAGGGGAGGGACTGTGGTTGTAATGGGCTCAAAATCCTTGAAGTAAATATTCTTTTGTGCTATTTCAGTTTCTTTCAGAAGAGAGATGAGTGGTTTCAGGAGATAAACTGGAAAGCATCTGGAGGAGGACAAAGTATGTGGTGAAAAGGTTTGAGCTTCTACTGCATGAGGATTGGTTGAAGGAACTGGGAACATTGAGCCTTAAGAAGAGGAAACTCAGCAGGGACATGACATCTGTCTTCTACATAGGAAGAGGGAATAGATTCATTCTGCTCAGATCCAGAGTTATCAAGAAGACAGATCTATGGTGGATGTCAGGGAAAACTTCCAAATTATCCCAAAATACAAGAGGCTCCCTTGAGAGGTAGTGGAGACCCTTTTCTTGAGATGCTCAAGCTCAGGTAGGTATGGCACACAGGGTACTTTTGTTCTTAAGGGTTGGATGTGACAAACTTGGAACATGTATCCAACTCTGAAATCTTGTGATTCACAATGAAACTAACTTAAAATTGGAAACATTCCCTTCTCTCCAATACACAGAAACATTATTTCCGCCTTTCCTTCATTGATCCTTAGAGGATAGGGATTGGATCCGTGATTTCATTAGCACCAGAACCTCCCTCTACCAAGGCAGAGCAGGAACTAATAATAGTCATAGAGGTGCCCAGAACTCTAATTTGTCCAGTTCTTTGCCCAGGATCAATATGTATCAAAGCTGGGGCTGGAACTCAGGCCCTTGGCTATAAGACCAGTTCTCTGTCCATTGTGCTGTGGTTGCCTCTCCTTACTTAGATGACTCCTTATGTTGTATGTTTTTTATCTGCATGCATTGTATTCTTTCTACTAAGATGTAATGTTACCAAGGGTCAGGGCTACAACATTTTTGTTTTTGTTTCCCTAGCACCTAGGACAGTAACTTGAATGCAGCAGGTGCTTCATAAAAAATATGTTGGATTAAATTAACTTATAGACAGCATGTCCTCTAAAAATTCCTCCTTCTGATGTGGAGGTGCCCATGGATTCTTGAATCCTGTTCTAATAGTCCATAAGCTCTTCTAGCTTCAACTCTACTGGAAAGTCTATGAGCATCATCTAGATAACAGACTATTTCTGCTATCTGAGGTGAGGGTTAACCTAACCAAGCAAGGAGGTTTGTCTCCATTAGGTGCTAATTCTTTGGCCCTTTTCCTTCTGTTTTGAAAGTGACAAGAGTTGGCAAGCATGGGCAGAGGTGGATTTGACTTTGGAAGGGGTATCCAAGAAGCAAGAATTGGGATCCATTGTCATGTTGATGCCTAGTTACCTTGAATAGTTTTTTAAAAAAACTTTTAGTTAATTTAAAATGCATGGCCATAAAAAAAAAGGATGCTTTCAAAATGAGTTTGAAACAGTTTTAGTGCCTAACATCTCAAAACAGAAAGTTCTGTTAATTGAATCACTAGGCAGTGTTAATGAGCTGGCTAGAAATGGCAAAGACTTCTAGTACAGACCTTCCTTGAATCTTCTTTCAGTTTTATCAAGCTTGTTTGTGCCCCAAATCTGGTGGGAAGCCAAAACTCTTGGGATTTTCTAATTGTTGGACATGAGTGTTCCCAGAAACTGAACTTCACAAAATAAAAACAAAATTGTTTTTGAGAGAGAGAGAGAGAGAGAGAGAGAGAGAGAGAGAGAGAGAGAGAGACAGAGAAAGAGAGAGAGAAAGAGAAAGAGAGAGAGAAAGGGGAGAGAGAGACAGAGAGAGAGAGAGAGAGAGAGAGAGAGAGAGAGAGAGAGAGAGAGAGAGAGAGAGAGAGAGAGAGAGAGAGAGAGAGAGATATCAAGGGGAAAGGGCCCAGACAGCCTGCTTTTAATTCTACCTCGAATTTCTAGTAAGGTCTGATGACATGCTTCGTGTCAAGTGTTATCTTGTTGGGTCCAAACCCCCTTCTCTGCTCTTTCCCCCAGGTTAGGCAATATCTTTTTTCTCTTCCAATCTCTGTCAGAGGAGCTAGCTTCAAATTAGGAGGACTAAACCCAACAATGAACAGGGAGCCACCTCCTAAATCAATTTTCATGACTCTGGAAGGACCACAATTTTGAATAAAGTGGGCTCTTCTTCCCCTATCCTTCAGCACCCAGACAAATCATGAGCAGAAAAGCTGTACCCATAGGCCATGCTCCATGTGTAGCACAGTGCCTGGAACATAGTAGGGGCTACAGAAATAGTAGTTATCATTATTGTTGACATAAATATTACTGTAGCTATCACTTAGTACAGAAATATTCTGAAACAAATCATCAACAAACATTTTACTCAGTATTTTGCAAATTTTATCTCATTTGATGGAGAGGAATCTTTCCCTTCCCTCTATTCAAACAGCTAACAGTTTGGTAAGTTAACAGGGATAATGTCAAGGTCGGCTGATCTGAGGATCTTATTATAGTCCCCAACCCATTTGAAGGACTAATTAGAACCATCCTATCACGTCTACAACATTTTGGCCAAAAAGTCAAACTCCTAACAAACGAGCAGGTAGGCTGGTAACAGCATTCAGTCTGAAATAAACACAATAGAACATTTCCCATCACTTTCTGAATTTAGGAGTGCAGCTTTGATGCTACTCTTTAAAAGGATTTCTGTACTTTGGAGGTATTTTGGGGCTTTATGATAATCCCTGGAAAAATTTCCTATAGATTTTTGAGATAAAGAAAAGGGAGGACATCAGTTTATGTGTATATAAATAGCATTGGGGGATTATTAAGAGAGTCCTTCAAAAGGTGGTTGAGAAGTTGTTGGATCCCGTCGGAGTCCTGTGAAGATATTACACATTGAACACTTGCAGTCTATCTTTCCTCCTTGAAGATGTTTTTATGGCTTATCCTCTTCTGGGTAAGACACAAAATCTCTAAATTTCCTGTGGCATTTCAGAGGCCCAAACAGGCACATTCACACCCGGTACTGACTTTTTCAAGTAACTCAAGTACAAATCCCACCTGTTGCTCAATAAACAACCTGCTGCTTAAAGGTTCCAACAGGAGCTGAAAAACAGAGGAAGAGAGGGATGGAGAGATAATCAAGTGTTGTTCTCTGAAGTCCCAGGCTCCTAGAGTGACAATTTCAGAGTCAGAAGAGAATGTGGCCACCATCTATGAAGTCAGTCCATGCCTTTCCATTATCCCAGCTCTAACATATCCCATAAGGAATCATCCAGGTGTATTGGAAAGCTCTAGTGAAGGGGAACTCTCCACTTCCTGGCACCCCATCCCACTTACGGACATTTCTCACCGTTGGGAAGTTTTTCTTAACATCAAGTTTCCTCTTTGAAATTTTAACCCTCTGTTCTTAGTTTTCTCCTTCCAGGATAAGCAGAACAATTCTTCTCCTTTTTCCACATGACCTCATTGCAAATACTTGAAGGTGCTTATCTTGTCCTTGTTGAACCTTCTCATCTCCAGGTAAAAATGGCTAATTCCTCCAACTGACCCATCTTGGTAAGAACTTTCATTGTGTACAAATTAGAATACAAGTCAGCAAAAGGGTTTATTCTGTAGATAAATTACAGGTCAAGGTAGGGAGAAGCATCAGCTGGAACAGAGAAGTATGTCCCTCTCTCTGTGTAGGGCAAGTGGGCTTCTAAACAGGAGCCATCATCTACAGATACTTATAGTGTACAAAATACATAGTCATTCTGGGTTCCCAATGGATTAGTTACTGGTCTTGGGACCAATTTGTTGTTTAGGGGACATAAGTACCTTTCTAAACTTCTAGTTTTGAATTGACCTTGAGGATCTGAGACAGGCTAAATTTTGATTATTTTCTAATTAGCCTTATCAATGAACTGGGCTAAAGGAAAGCAAAAAATAGGGTTAAAGTTGACCTTTGCATCTTAAATGGAAGCTTCTTCTAAAATGGCATTACTAGTGTTAATAAAGGGAAAATATATCATCTCCTCCAGTCCCATCAACCACCACAGTAGAACAGAAGGTTCCTGAGGGCAAAGTGCTTATTTTTTATTTCTTTACCCAGCATTCAGCACAATGCTTGGAGCATGCATTAGTGCTATAAAATGTTTGTTGATGGACTGATTGATGTGGTATGAACTCGAGGCTCTATCAACCCGGTTGTTGTTCTCTGGACACTCTTTAGTATAGTGAGGACCTTTCTATAATGTAGTACCCAAATTAATGTCCTAGATTTAGTCTGACTAGGAGAGAGTGGGGGAAGTAATGTAATCATTTTGTCATTGGCATTTTTTCTTTTTAAGGCCAAGATCTCATTAGGTTTTTCAGATGGCTACCATGGTTGGCAAGCTTCTTTCGCCATCAAATTCTAGGGATATGAACATAGGGGCTGAAGGACTGGCTTAGGAAGGGTTGATTGCTTAGCAACAAGGCTATTGTTTAGAATCTGCTGGCAGGGAATGGGTCAGAAAAGACTAATTAGATGAGCTCCAAGTTCTAGGGAAATGCACGTAGAACAGGTGAAAATCAAGCTGGTGATAATTGAGGGCTAATTATCCTCCACCCAGCAATTGGCCACCAGGTGTTTTGTGCCACATAAAAGCAGAGACTGGCGGTTCAACAGAGCCTGGGTTTATTCAGAGAAACAGTGAGAGCTGGAACATATTCAAGGCTTTAAACCCCACAGAAATGGTTCTTATTGATCTGAGTTATACGCTCTCCCTTGCTCTAAGAATTAATGGTAGGACTGGGGGAGGCAAGCTGCCGGTGGTTATCTGTCCTTTCTTTTCCTCCCAGCTACTCCCTACATAACTCAGATGGATGGCGCTTACACTAACCTTGGCTTTATTGGCTAAAACAGTATTTGGCTTAGCTCAGCTCCAACATGATC